>NW_011494917.1:5531130-5531623 GCF_000754665.1 Bison bison bison | reverse complement strand
GCGGTGGGGAGGCGATAAGTTGCAGCAATCGCGCTCGCTAAACACCTCATCACCTGAGCTGCTTGGACCTGGGAAGGGCACAAAACGCAGGCCCAACTGAGTCTGCGCCTCTGAGGACTACCCGAGTGCCTGAAGTTGAGCGGCTTGGACCTGGGAGGTGCAGGCAGCCCAGGGCCGGCCACGGATGGTTCCCAGCGGAACAACCTAGAGCCCAAGCAGTGTGGGCAGGGAGGCTACATGCGCCGAGAGCGGGGGCAGACCCAGTGTGGCTGAGGTACTGCGAGCACACGCCAGTGTTACTTGTTTGCAGCATCCCTCCCTCCCCTCCCCACAGCGCGACTGAACAAGTGACGACCTAAAAAGAAAAAAAAAAAAAGTGTCCTCCACCGTCCCCTTTGTGTCAGGGCAGAAACCAGACACTGAAGAGTCCAGCAAACAGAAGAAGCTATAACAGAGGGAACCGCCTTGGAAGCTACAGGCAATAGATTAAAAC
>NW_011494917.1:5530689-5531030 GCF_000754665.1 Bison bison bison | reverse complement strand
CAAAGGACTGAACAGAGATAGCTGGCTGCAGACCTTCTCCCTCTGGTGACAGGGCAGCCAGAGCCAGAAGGGGGGCAATCGCAGCCCCCAGAGAGACATTATCTATAAAACTGTAAGCAGGCTTCTTTGCTAACTAAAACTTCTTGGGAGTCTGGACAGTCAACATCTGCCTGAGAAGGTGCGCCGGTTGTACACCTAGATAACCCAGCGGTGGGGAGGCGATAAGTTGCAGCAATCGCGCTCGCTAAACACCTCATCACCTGAGCTGCTTGGACCTGGGAAGGGCACAAAACGCAGGCCCAACCGAGTCTGCGCCTCTGAGGACTACTCGAGTGCCTGAA
>NW_011494917.1:5529894-5530589 GCF_000754665.1 Bison bison bison | reverse complement strand
TAGATTAAAACCCTGTGGTTACTACCGACTACATAGGAAGGGGCCTATAGATCTTGAGAAATAAAAGTTGGACCAAGGAACTAGCCAAAAATGAGCTGAACCCACAATATTCACAACAAAACCAGAGAAAGTCCTCGATATATTTTTACTATTTTTACAATCATTCTTTCTTTCTTTCTTTTTTTAAATTAAAAAAAAAAAATTTTAAGTCCTCTATTATTCCTTTAATTTTCACTTTATAACCTATTACTTTGCAAAAAAAAAAGACCCTATTTTTTTTTTCTCTTCAGCAAACTTCATATATATGTATTTTTTTAATAATTTTTTGTACCTTGTTTTTTTTTTTTTCCCCTTCTTTTCTTTAACATTGTATTTTTGAAATTCCAAACTCTACTCTAGATTTTTAATTTTAGCTTTTTGGTATTTGTTATCAATTTTGTACCTATAGTTTTTTTATAATTTCGGTGACTTTTTTTTTTCCTCTGTTTCTTTCTCTTCTTCTTTTATATAACATTGTATATCTGAAATTCCAAACTCTACTCTAGATTTTTAATTTATGCTTTTAGGTATTTGATATCAATTTTTTACCTGTATTTTCTTTATAATTTTTGCGACATTGTTTGTTTTTGTTTGTTTGTTTGTTTTTCTCTCTTTCTTTTTCTTCTTCTTTTTTTAACATTGTATTTTTGAAATTC
>NW_011494917.1:5527973-5529700 GCF_000754665.1 Bison bison bison | reverse complement strand
TTTCTCTTCAGCAAACTTCATATATATGTATTTTTTTTAATAATTTTTTGACCTTGTTTTTTTTTTTTTTTCCCCTTCTTTTCTTTAACATTGTATTTTTGAAATTCCAAACTCTACTCTAGATTTTAATTTTTGCTTTTATGTATTTGTTACCAATTTTGTACCTTTAAGAACCCAATCTTCAGTACCCATTTTTCACTAGGGAACAAGATTATTGGCTTAACTGCTCTCTCTCCTTTTGGACTCTCCTTTTTCTCCACCAGGTCACCTGTGTCTCCTCCCTAACCCCTCTCTACTCTACCCAAATCTGTGAATTTCTGTGTGTTCCAGACGGTGGAGAACACTTAGGGAACTGATTACTGGCTGGATCTGTCTCCCTCCTTTTCATTCCCCCCTTTTATCCTTCTGGCCACCTCTGTCTCCTTCCTCCTTCTTCTCTTCTCTGTATAACTCCATGAACATCTCTGAGCAGTCCAGTTGTGGAGTGCACGTAAGGAAGTGATTATTGGCTAGCCCACTCTCTCTACTATTAATTCCACCTTGTCTCATTCGGGTCACCTCTAACTCCCTCCTCCCTCTTCTCTTCTCCATGTAATGCTGTGAACCTCTCTGGGTGACCCTCTGATAGAGAAACTTTTCATCTTTAATGTAGATGTTTTATCAATGGTGCTGTATAGAAGGAGAAGTTTTGAAACCACTGTAAAAATAAGACCAATAACTGGAAGCAGGAGGCTTAAGTCCAAACCCTGACTCCAGGGAATTCCTGACTCCAAGGAACATTAATTGACAGGAGCTCATCAAACGCCTCCATACTGACACTGAAACCAAGCACCACACGAGGGCCAACAAGTTCTAGGGCAAGACAAACCAAGCAAATTCTCCAGCAACAAAGGAACACAGCCCTGAGCTTCAAGATACAGGCTGCCCAAAGTCACCCCAAAACCATAGACATCTCATAACTCATTACTGGGCACTTCATTGCACTCCAGAGAGAAGAAATGCAGCTCCACCCACTAGAACACCGACACAAGCTTCCCTAACCAGGAAACCTTGACAAGCCACCTGTACAAACCCACACACAGCGAGGAAATGCCACAATAAAGAGAACTCCACAAACTGCCAGAATACAGAAAGGACACCCCAAAATCAGCAATTCAAACAAGATGAAGAGACAGAGGAATACCCAGCAGATAAAGGAACAGGATAAATGCCCACCAAACCAAACAAAAGAGGAAGAGATAGGGAATCTACCTGATAAAGAATTCCAAATAATGATAGTGAAATTGACTCAAAACCTTGAAATTAAAATGGAATCACAGATAAATAGCCTGGAGACAAGGATTGAGAAGATGCAAGAAAGGTTTAACAAGGACCTAGAAGAAATAAAAGAGTCAATATATAATGAATAATGCAATAAATGAAATTAAAAACACTCTGGAGGCAACAAATAGTAGAATAACAGAGGCAGAAGATAGGATTAGTGAATTAGAAGATAGAATGGCAGAAATAAATGAATAAGAGAGGATAAAAGAAAAACGAATTAAAAGAAATGAGGACAATCTCAGAGACCTCCAGGACAATATTAAATGCTACAACATTCGAATCATAGGGGTCCCAGAAGAAGAAGACAAAAAGAAAGACCATGAGAAAATACTTGAGGAGATAATAGTTGAAAACTTCCCTAAATTGGGGAAGGAAAAATCACCCAAGTCCAAGAAACCCAGAGA
>NW_011494917.1:5526370-5527568 GCF_000754665.1 Bison bison bison | reverse complement strand
AACATAAATGGGTTGAATGCCCCAACCAAAAGACAAAGACTGGCTGAATGGATACAAAAACAAGACCCCTACATATGTTGTCTACAAGAGACCCACCTCAAAACAGGGGACACATACAGACTGAAAGTGAAGGGCTGGAAAAAGATTTTCCATGCAAATAGGGACCAAAAGAAAGCAGGAGTAGCAATACTCATATCAGATAAAATAGACTTTAAAACAAAGGCTGTGAAAAGAGACAAAGAAGGTCACTACACAATGATCAAAGGATCAATCCAAGAAGAAGATATAACAATTATAAATATATATGCACCCAACACGGAAGCACCATAGTATGTAAGACAAGTATGAAAGGAGAAATTAACAATAACACAATAATAGTGGGAGACTTTAATACCTCACTCACACCTATGGATAGATCAACTAAACAAAAAATTAACAAGGAAACACAAACTTTAAACGATACAATAGACCAGTTAGACCTAATTGATATCTATAGGACATTTCATCCCAAAACAATGAATTTCACCTTTTTCTCAGGCGCACATGGAACCTTCTCCAGGATAGATCACATCCTGGGCCATAAATCTAGCCTTGGTAAATTCAAAAAAATAGAAATCATTCCAAGCAAATTTTCTGACCACAATGCAGTAAGATTAGATCTCAATTACAGGGGAAAAACTATTAAAAATTCCAACATATGGAGGATGAATAACACCCTGCTGAATAACCAACAAATCACAGAAGAAATCAAAAAAGAAATCAAAATTTGCATATAAACGAATGAAAATGAAAACACAACAACCCAAAATCTATGGGACACTGTAAAAGCAGTCCTAAGGGGAAAGTTCATAGCAATACAGGCATACCTCAAGAAACAAGAAATAAGTCAAATAAATAACCTAACTCTACACCTAAAGCAACTAGAAAGGGAAGAAATGAAGAACCCCAGGGTTAGAAGAAGGAAAGAAATCTTAAAAATTAGAGCAGAAATAAATGCAAAAGAAACAAAAGAGAGCATAGCAAAAATCAACAAAGCCAAAAGCTGGTTCTTTGAATGGATAAATAAAATTGACAAACCATTAGCCAGACTCATCAAGAAACAAAGGGAGAAAAATCAAATCAATAAAATTAGAAATGAAAATGGAGAGATCACAACAGACAACACAGAAATACAAAGGATCATAAGAGACTACTATCA
>NW_011494917.1:5525645-5526049 GCF_000754665.1 Bison bison bison | reverse complement strand
TTGAAAAATAAAAACCATATGATTATCTCAATAGATGCAGAGAAAGCCTTTGACAAAATTCAACATCCATTTATAATAAAAACTCTCCAGAAAGCAGGAATAGAAGGGACATACCTCAACATAATAAAAGCTATATATGACAAACCCACAGCAAACATCCTCAATGGTGAAAAATTGAAAGCATTCCCTCTAAAGTCAGGAACAAGACAAGGGTGCCCACTTTCACCATTACTATTCAACAAAGTTTTGGAAGTTTTGGCCACAGCAATCAGAGCAGAAAAAGAAATAAAAGGAATCCAAATTGGAAAAGAAGAAGTAAAACTCTATTTGCAGACGACATAATCCTCTACATAGAAAACCCTAAAGACTCCACCAGAAAATTACTAGAACTAATCAATGATTAT
>NW_011494917.1:5516767-5525130 GCF_000754665.1 Bison bison bison | reverse complement strand
TTCACAGAGCTAGAACAAATAATTTCACAATTTGTATGGAAATACAAAAAACCTCGAATAGCCAAAGCTATATTGAGAAAGAAGAATGGAACTGGAGGAATCAACCTACCTGACTTTAGGCTCTATTACAAAGCCACAGTTATCAAGACAGTATGGTACTGGCACAAAGACAGAAATATAGATCAATGGAACAAAATAGAAAGCCCAGAGATAAATCCACGCACAGATGGACACCTTATCTTTGACAAAGGAGGCAAGAATATACAATGGATTAAAGACAATCTCTTTAACAAGTGGTGCTGGGAAATCTGGTCAACCACTTGTAAAAGAATGAAACTAGAACACTTTCTAACACCATACACAAAATAAACTCAAAATGGATTAAAGATCTCAACGTAAGACCGGAAACTATAAAACTCCTAGAGGAGAACATAGGCAAAACACTCTCTGCTATATATCACAGCAGGATCCTCTATGACCCACCTCCCAGAATATTGGAAATAAAAGCAAAAATAAACAAATGGGACCTAATTAACCTTAAAAGCTTCTGCACATCAAAGGAAACTATTAGCAAGGTGAAAAGGCAGCCTTCAGAATGGGAGAAAATAATAGCAAATGAAGCAACTGACAAACAATTAATCTCAAAAATATACAAGCAACTCCTACAGCTCAACTCCAGAAAAATAAATGACCCAATCAAAAAATGGGCCAAAGAACTAAATAGACATTTCTCCAAAGTTACAGATGGCTAACAAACACATGAAAAGATGCTCAACATCACTCATTATCAGAGAAATGCAAATCAAAACCACTATGAGGTACCATTTCACACCAGTCAGAATGGCTGCCATCCAAAAGTCTACAAGCAATAAATGCTGGAGAGGGTGTGGAGAAAAGGGAACCCTCTTACACTGTTGGTGGGAATGCAAACTAGTACAGCCACTATGGAGAACAGTGTGGAGATTCCTTTAAAATCTGGAAATAGAACTGCCTTATGACCCAGCAATCCCACTGCTGGGCATACACACTGAGGAAACCAGAAGGAAAGAGACACGTGTACCCCAATGTTCATCGCAGCACTGTTTATAATAGCCAGGACATGGAAGCAACCTAGATGCCCATCAGGAGATGAATGGATAAGAGAGCTGTGTGGTACATATACACAATGGAGTATTACTCAGCCATTAAAAAGAATACATTTGAACCAGTTCTAATGAGGTGGATGAAACTGGAGCCTATTATACAGAGTGAAGTAAGCCAGAAAGAAAAACACCAATACAGTATACTAACACATATATATGGAGTTTAGAAAGATGCGAACAATAACCCTGTGTACGAGACAGCAAAAGAGACAGTGATGTATAGAACAGTCTTATGGACTCTGTTGCAGAGGGAGAGGGTGGAAAGATGTGGGAGAATGGCATTGAAACATGTATAATATGTATGAAACGAGTTGCCAGTCCAGGTTCGATGCACGATAATGGATGCTTGGGGCTAGTGCACTGGAACAACCCAGAGGGATGGTATGGGGAGGGAGGAGGGAGGAGGGTTCAGGATGGGGAACACATGTATACCTGTGGTGGATTCATTTTGATATTTGGCAAAACTAATATAATTTGTAAAGTTTAAAAATAAAATAAAAAAAAAAAACTTCAACGGTAATTTTTGATACTTGTACACTTACTATTTCTACCTTTCTTTTCAAGCTTCATATCTTTTTTCCATTGCAGATCTTTAGTTAGATTTTAAAATCTAATTTTAATTTTATTTCTTTTATTTATTTTTTGCTATTTTTAAAATTTTATTTTTAGCACCAAAAGCATTTTGCATTGGGGTATAGCTGATTAACACTGTTGTGATAGTTTCAGGTGGACAGTGAAGGGACTCAGCCATACATGTACATGTATCCATTCTCCCCCAACCTGCCTCCCACCCAGGTTGACACATAACATCTAATTTTATTTTTAATCCTTTAGCTTCTCCCTTTTATTTCTATTCATACATAGATGCAATTTCCCCATAAGACCAAAGCTAAACTTAGGAAATCTCTCTCATGGCCCTGACATTTCCCACTTTTGCTTTTAATCTCCATTGTGCAGATAGATATTTTCCTTCTGTTCTCTGTGCTCTGGCAACTCCTAAGAATTACGACCTCAATTTCAGAATCCACTTTGAATTGGAAGTTCCTTATAAATGACCTTTCTTTTCCTGAACAGTATACCTGTCACACGGAGAAGGCCATGGCAACCCACTCCAGTACTCTTGCCTGGAAAATCCCATGGACAGAGGAGCCTGGTGGGCTGCAGTCCATGGGGTCACTAAGAGTTGGACATGACTGAGCGACTTCACTTTCACTTTTCACTTTCATGCATTGGAAAAGGAAATGGCAACCCACTCCAGTGTTCTTGCATGGAGAATCCAAGGGATGGGGCTGCCATCTATGGGGTCACATAGAATCGGACACGACTGAAGCGACTTAGCAGCAGCAGCGTACTTGTCACAAATCCTCTTACTACAGAGAATTTGACAATTAGTTCTCCTAGTAAAGATTCTAGACAAAACTCCTAAGAAAATTTGGGGCTGAATCAGTCATCTGAAGAAATGTATTATTCTCTAGAATAGAGTTAATGCTTTGTTTATTTCAGATTTCTTCTAAGGTTAAGTGGTAGACTTTAGTTAACACTTCAGTTGCTAGAATAATAATGTCAACTTTTTAGGGACCAGGAACTTTGGTCTGGGTCAAGAACATCTATATAAACTAGCCATAGTTCTGGAGAGTGGTGCTTTTCTTGTAATTATTGAAAATATTTTAACAATTTGCATTGTTATGAAATGTTCTCTTTGGAGTCCTCAGGGTTCTCCAGAAAAGTAGAACCAATGAGAGGTCCATCAACCTATCTGTGTAGATATACACATAAATATAGTTATAAATAGACAAGATATTAAGAAATTGCCTCATTTGATTATGGAGACTCAGAGATCCCAAGATTTGCAAGCTGAAGAGCCAGGGAGCTGGTGGTCTCAGTTTCAGCCTAAATCTTGGGGCAGAAGTCCAATGTCTCAGATCAAAGAGTAAATTCTCCATTCCTCAGAATATGTTCCATTCAGACCTTCAACAGGTTGGATAAGGCCTGCTAACACTGGGGAGGGCAATCTGCTTTGCTCCATCTACTGACTGAAATGTTCATCTCATCCAAAAACATCCTCACAGACATATCCCAGATAATGTTTAACCAAATGTCTGGGTATCCTGTGACCCAGTCAAGGTGACACATAAAATTAACCATCACAGTCCACTTTTGATTTTTTTTTCTCCCCTGGAGTTGGTATTGTAAGATAATTCATGGGTTGGCTCCCATTTGGGGAAAAAAAATACTATCTTCTGCCTCCCCCTATAACCCCCTCTCTATCAGGAAAAAACCCCAAACTATTTTCCTTAGAGTACCAAGCTTAAACAGAAGGGATCAGTGGGGATGTAAGTGACCTCTTTCTAGGCAGAAATAGTCTTCTTGTTTAAATATTGTCCACCTTATCTCTTCAGGAGACTATGGTGGGATTTGAGGTCAAGTCCTGTAGCTTTCCTGGTGGCTCAGGTGTTAAAGAATCTGCCTGCAATGTGGGAGACCCAGGTTTGATCCCTGGGTCCAGAAGATCTCCTGGAGAAGGAAATGGCAACCCACTCCAGTATTCTTGCCTGGAGAATCCTATGGAGAGAGGAACCTGGCAGGCCACAATCCATGGGGTCACAAAGAGTTGAACATGACTGAGCGACTAACACTTCACTTTCCTGTAACAGGTGATGGCATGTTTCTGGCTTCATCCTCTAGGAAGGCCTCCTCAGGGTAAAATAGAAGAGAACCAGGCAGAATGTGTAGACTCTGATCTTATCCACATTGCAAGACTTAACTGATAATAATTAGTAGTACATTCCTACCACTGACTGGCCCAGGAGTGCCTAATAACAGTCCTTTATTTCATTTCTTCAATAAATATCTCACTGCCTACTAAGTAGTGGCATCAGAGGTAGAGTATAGAATTCAGGCACCATCTCTGACCTTCTAGGGCAGACAAAGTTTGTTGTTGGATATTTAGCCTTTCTTGGTGCCTATGAGTCGACAACCAACAATGTTACTAAAAGTAGTAGGCAGAACCAAGATATCATTTTAGTTAAGTAACTTTATTTTACTTGTCCAACTTCCCAGAACATAGAATAAGACTGCCAAAATCAGTCAAAGAAAACAAGTTGAGGAAAAGCTCTTTCCCATCTTGAGTGAATTTCAAGGACTGTGATAAAATGAAGTGCCTGGTGGGGAAGGTGGGGTTAGACCCAAAAGCGACCTCATGCAGTCCTTTCTGTTAAGGGCATCAAAAGAGAATGCAAATAAGCTACTTTGATAAGTTCAGAAGTTAATTCCCTCAAATTCATAGCTGATTGGGAGAGAGAGATGCATGAAACCTATATCTGGATATTGAAATACTGGTTTCATTACTAGTGAAGCAGCACTAAAGAATGTTTGGAATATAAATGGCTGGAATCAAGTTTCCTAATGCTGTGCTGTCCCCTCAGGCTCAAGATAGAAAAGTATAATAGCAGTTACCCCAATAAGAACAGGTTACCTGGGATAGATGTTCCTACTCTGGGTGTTGTGATGAACCATAGTGAGCAGTGGAGTGTTCCCCTCTCTATGCTTTGTAATTTCAGTGGTAAGTTGCTTCAGTCATGTCTGACTCTTTGCAACCCCATGGACTGTATGGAGCCCACCAGGCTCCTCTGTCCATAGAATTTTTCCAGGCAAAAATACTGGAGTGGGTTGCCATTTTCTTCTCCAAGGGATCTTCTTGACCCAGGGATGGAACCAGCATCTCTTATGTCTCTTGCACTGGCAGGCAGGTTCTTTACCACTAGTGCCATACAATCTTTTTTTTTGAGGGACCACTGTATGTTTATTTTTTGTAAATATATATCTTCTTGATGTATAGTTGACTTAAATAATGTTTCAGGTGTGAAGTAAGGTGATTAAAATATACAAATACACATATATATTATTTTTGAAATTATTTTTTGTCATAGGTTATGACAAGATATTGACTATAGTTCCCCATGCTATACAGTAAACCTTTGTCACTTGTTGCATATCTATTTTTTAACTAGAAATCTAGCATTCTATTCATATTAAGGAAAACGAGTGGAATCAAAATGTCATATTTTTTTTAGTTAGGCAAAAATTCAAGGCAATGGCACCCCACTCCAGCACTCCTGCCTGGAAAATCCCATGGATGGAGGAGCCTGGTGGGCTGCAGTCCATGGGGTCGCAGAGTCGGACACGACTGAGTGACTTCCCTTCCCTTTTCACTTTCCTGCATTGGAGAAGGAAATGGCAACCCACTCCAGTGTTCTTGCCTGGAGAATCCCAGGGATGGTGGAGCCTGGTGGGCTGCCATCTATGGGGTCGCACAGAGTCAGACACGACTGAAGTAACTTAGCAGTAGCAGTAGCATAGAAAAGCTTTACTACTACACTTGATAAAGGTTTGAGAAAAAACATAAAGAAAAGATGGAGAAACTGGAGAACATAAACTAAGTGAAATGGGAGCACTGACTATGAAATAGAAAAAATGAAACTAGATAAAAGTAAAAGATCATCATATAGTCCAGTTGTTTTTAAACATGACTACTCATTAGAAACATGTGGAGCTCTGGAGAAAAAAGGCAATACCTGAGCCTTTGTATTTTTAGAAAAGTTTCAAGATAATTCTGATATGCATCTGGATTTTAAAAAGTAATTTCAGGTTTTTCTATTAGATCCTCATTTTGATGATAAAGACTTCTGTTATTTTTCTGTTGAACAATCATGATACAATGGTATTGAGTAATACATAATCACAATAGTAAAAGATGTTTATCAGTTTTCACAATAAATAGCCAGACAAAATATAAAAGATAATTACAATTGCAAGCCATAATGGGAACACGATTAACTTAATAATATAAAATAATTACATACAACTTGGTGGGGGAGGTCAGACAGAGTGATGTGGAAGTGCATGCATGCACATGTTCTCATCCACCGTGCTGGTCTATGTCTTTTGGTTGGTGCATTTAGTCCATTTATATTTAAGGTAATTATTGATATATATAATCCTATTACCATTTTCTTGTTTTGGGTTATTTTCTGTAGGTCTTTTCCTTCTCTTGTGTTTCCTGTCTAGAGAAGTTCCTTTAGCATTTGTTGTAAAGCTGGTTTGGTTGTACAGAATTCTCTTAACTTTTGTTTGTCTGTAAAGCATTTGATTTCTCCATGAGATCTGAAGGAGAGTCTTGCTGGCTAGAGTATTCTTGGTTGTAGAGTCTTCCCTTTCATCACTTTAAATATATTGTGCCATTCCCTTCTGCCTTCCAGAGTTTCTGCTGAGAAATCAGCTGATAGCCTGATGGGAGTTCCCTTGTATGTTATTTGTCATTTTTTCTGTTGTTTCTTTTAATATTTATCTATCCTTAATTTTTGTCACTTTGATTACTCTGTGTCTTGGTGTGTTCCTCCTTGGGTTTATCCTGCCTGGGACCCTCTGTGCTTCCTGGAGACTTGGATGACTATTTCCTTTCCCGTGTTCAGGAAATTTTCAGCTATTATTTCTTCAAATATTTTCTCAGGTCCTTTCTCTCTTCTCCTTTTAGGACCCCTATAATGCAGATGTTGGTGCATTTAATGTTGTCCCAGAAGTCTCTCAGGCTGTCTTTGTTTCTTTTCATTCTTTTTCCTATATTCTGTTCTGTGGCAGTGATTTCCACCATCTGTCCTCCAGGTCGTCTATCTGTTCTTCTGCCTCAGTTATTCTGCTATTGATTCCTTCCTCCAGTGTTCTTGCCTGGAGAATCCCAGGGACAGAGGAGCCTGGTGGGCTGCTGTCTATGGGGTTGCACAGAGTCGGACACGACTGAATCGACTTAGCAGCAGCAGCAGTGTATTATTCATCTCTGTTTGTTCTTCCAGGTCTTTGGTAAATATTTCTTGCATCTTCTCAGTCTTTGCCTCCATTCTTTACCTGAGATTCTGGATCATTTTCACTATCATTTTCTGAATTCTTTTTCTGAAAGGTTGCCTATCTCCACTCAGTCATTTTTCTGGGGTTTTATCTTGTCCCTTCATTTGGGACACAACTTTCTGTTTTGCAACATGATTAACTTTCTGTAATATGATTTTTGTTTAGCCACTGTGAAATTCTTCTTCTTGCTTCTTCTGCCTGCCCTCTGATGGATGAGGCTAAGAGGCCTATATAAGCTTCTTGATGGGAGGAACTGGCAATGGGAAAAACTGGGTCTTGCTCCGGTGGGCAGAGCCTTGCTGAGTAAAGCTTTAATCCAATTATCTGCTGATGATTGGGGTTGTACTCCATCCCTGGTATTTGTTTGGGTGGAGGAGACCTAGCCATGGGGTCTATGGGCTCTATGGCAGGGTTAATGGCAAACTCCAAGAGGATTTATGGCAAGAGGGACCTTCCAGTGCCCCCATCCCTGTGGTGAGCCTCTGCCGACCCACGCCTCCACAGAAGGCCCTCCAACACTAGCAGGTATCGTTGGTTCAGTCTCCTGTGGGGTCACTGCTCCTCTCCTCTAGGTGTGTGCAAAATTTTGTTTGTGCTCTCCAGCACTGGAGTCTCTGTTTCCCTCTGTCCTCTGGAAGTCCTATAATCAAATACCACTGGCTCTCAAGGTCAGATACCTTGGGGGTTTCCAGTCCCTTTGTTGGATCCCCAGGTTGGGAAGCCTGGCATGGGGTTCAGAACCTTCACAGCAGTGTGGAAACTTCTTTGATATTATGGTTCTCCAGTCTGTGGGCCACCCACCCAGCAGGCATGGGATTTGATTTTATCATGATTGCGCCTCTCCTACCTTCTAACTATAGCTGCTTCTTTGTCTTTGGGTGTGGGGTATCTTTTTATGGTGGGTTCCAGTGTCCTCCTCGGAGAAGGCAATGGCACCCCACTCCAGTACTCTTGCCTGGAAAGTCCCATGGACAGAGGAGCCTGGTGGGCTACAGTCCATGGGGTTGCTAAGAGTCGGACATGACTGAGCGGTTTCACTTTCACTTTTCACTTTCATGCATTGGAGAAGGAAATGGCAACCCACTCCGGTGTTCTTGCCTGGAGAATCCCAGGGACGGGGGAGCCTGGTGCCCTGCCATCTATGGGGTCGCACAGAGTCGGACATGACTGAAGCGACTTAGCAGCAGCAGCAGTGTCCTCCTATCAACCTATCATGGTTGTTCAAAAGCTAGTTGCAATTTTGGTGCTCTCACAGGAGGAGACGAGCACATGTCCTTCTACTCCACCATGTTGAACTGGAAGCCTGTTCTTCTTCTTTTT
>NW_011494917.1:5509493-5516667 GCF_000754665.1 Bison bison bison | reverse complement strand
TTTTTTTTTTTTTTTTTTTAATTTATTTTTAATTGGAGAATAATTGCTTTACAATGTTGATTTCTGCCATACATCAACATGATTCAGCCATAGGCATACATATACAAATTGATACAACCACTATGGGAAATAGTAAGGAGATTTCTTTAAAAACTGGGGATAAAACTATCGTATCACCCAGCAATCCCACTACTGGGCATATATGCAGAGAAAACCATAATTGAAAAAGACATGTGCCCAATGTTCATTGCAGCACTGTTTACAATAACCAGAACATGGGAGCAACCTAGATGTCCATCAACAGATGAATGGATAAAGTTGTGGTACATATATGCAGTGGAACATTCAGTTCAGTTCAGTCGCTCAGTTGTGTCCGACTCTTTTCCACCCCATGAATCCCAGCACGCCAGGCCTCCCTGTCCATCACCAACTCCCGGAGTTCACTCAGACTGACGTCCATTGAGTCAGTGATGCCATCCAGCCATCTCATCCTCTGTCGTCCCCTTCTCCTCCTGCCCCCAATCACTCCCAGCATCAGTCTTTTCCAATGAGTCAACTCTTTGCATGAGGTGGCCAAAGTACTGGAGTTTCAGCTTTAGCATCATTCCTTCCAAAGAAATCCCAGGGCTGATCTCCTTCAGAATGGACTGGTTGGATCTCCTTGCAGTCCAAGGCACTCTCAAGAGTCTTCTCCAACACCACAGTTCAAAAGCATCAATTCTTCGGTGCTCAGCCTTCTTCACAGTCCAACTCTCACATCCATACATGACCACAAGAAAAACCATAACCTTGACTAGACTCAGCCTTAAAATGGAATGAATTTGAGTCTGTTCTAGTGAGGTGGATGAGTATACGTGGCACATTCTGCAATGCTGCATTCTTCAGATTATTCCCTGGCCCATAAATGTTGTTCTCCTCCTATGACATTTTACAGGGAATTATAACACAATTCCCATCATCCTCTCCTGGGAAAAGTTAATCCAGATACAATGGAATTTATCATTAGCCAACACCCTCTTTCCACAGTTCAACAAGGGAAGTGGGCATTATGTGTAATTTTTCTATGAGGGACTAATTCATGATCACCCCAGAATTTACCAAGCTAAATTAGAGCCCAAAGTCTATGTAATACTAGTATCAGACTTATTTTCTCTTTTTAAAATGTACTTTTCTGTAGAATCTAAAGAAAAGGAACAAATGAACTTACAAAACACAAATGAACTTATTTATAAAACAGAGATAGTCACAGATGTAAAAAACCAACTTATAGTTATGGGTTGGGGAGGGCACTGGGATAAATTGGAAATTGGGATTAGCATATACATGCTACTGTATAAAATATATAACTAGTATGAACCTATGGTATAGCACAGGGAGATCTACTCAATACTCTTTAATGACCTATATGGGGGAAAAATCTGAAGAGTGGATATATATATAACTGATTCACTTTGCTGTACAACAGAAACTAATACAACATTGTAAATCAAGTATGCTGCTGCTGCTGCTGCTGCTAAGTCGCTTCAGTCGTGTCCGACTCTGTGCAACCCCATAGACGGCAGCCCACCAGGCTCCCCCCGTCCCTGGGATTCTCCAGGCAAGAACACTGGCTGGGTTGCCATTTTCCCTTCTCCAATGCAGGAAAGTGAAAAGTGAAAGTGGAGTCGCTCAGTTGTGTCTGACTCTTTGCGACCCCATGGACTGTAGCCTACCAGGCTCCTCCGTCCATGGGATTTTCCAGGCAAGAGTACTGGAGTGGGGTGCCATTGCCTTCTCCGAAATCAAGTATACTCCAATACAAATTTAAAAAACAGCAATTGAAAAAAATACTTTAGTCACCTACAAATGACCTGAAGTAAAATTGTGAAGAAAGCAAGTTTATCCTTAGGAACACCCTGTTTGCCCCTCAACTCTAGCTACCCCTCCCTCAGGGAACCAAACTCACTGTAGCCAAGAACTTTCTCCAAGGCTAACACTGCATGCCTTATCATCGCCCTCTGGTTTACCTCCTCCTAAAGAGGGTACCAGTGGGCTTGAACAACAAACAAACTCTATCGCAGAGTGAGCTAGTTTTACATCTCATATAATGATGTTTTATCGAGTCAAAGAGCACTTGCTCCCAGAAGGTCCTACAGCAGTAATTCCGTGTATAAAGTGCCATCTCCCTGGATGTTAATCAATACTGAATAGTAGGCAGAAGACTTTTATGGGCAAAAGACTTTTTGGGCTAAAGAAAATTCATCAGCTTTCCTTGGTGTAGGGATACTCAGAATCCTTACTTTGTTTTAGTACTCTGCAAATCTCTTTGAAAGGATATGATATGCGACTTTTTATTTGTGTAGCATGTCATGGGACCGTTTTCCTATGGAATACAACTGGGAACACACTGCTCCAGAGAATTGCAGTCTTTAATGAGAAGTGACAAGTATTTATTTTTGGTCAAGTAGAAAGTAGATTCCACTTATTCCATCATGAATAACTGAGACCCAAGGAAACTAAATGTCTTTAGGAAAGGGCATTACAGTCCAAAGAACAAGTTTTGAAGAAAGTAAGATCTGGATTTGAACCATGTATTAGCTGAGTGAGAGTAGCAAATTCATTAACTCTGTGCCCTTATTTTTCTTTAATCTAAAAGCAGGGGTAATAATTCTTATATGTTGAGGATATTCAGATAATTGCCTGAGACAATTCTGTAAGGACCTAGCACTGAGAACTTTAAACATATGGTCTAAAATAATTTCTAACTTCTTTTCCTTCTCCAAAGTTTTTTTCTCTACCTTTCCGGGGATTACATTTTAAATAGTTGAAAAATATAATTTTTCATGTCTTAAGATAACTTTCTTTTACATGATCATTCTAATAAGCATTCACTATTTACATAGATATATCCCTGTCCTGTTATTATGATCTATCTTAATGGGAATCATTAAGATAAAAATGACACAGACCCAGTGTTCATGCAGCAATTTGGCTTGTGTTCAGTTAAGTAAATAAATGCAGTTGTGTCCTGTGTGTGTGTGTGTATGTGTGTATATGTATATTATATATATATAATACATAATTTGCAGTCTTGCATCATCTTTCACATATGTTCTCTCACTTAGTATTCCCAAGAACCTTTTGAAATAGGTGTTACTATTTCCCCATTTGTATATATATATAAAAAAGACCCAAGGAAACTGCGCAATTTGGTCAAGGTCCCTTAGCTCATAACCTCAAGCATGAAAAAGAACCCACAACCTCTAACACAAATCCTGTGACCTTTTCACGCCATTACACAATGATTGTACTCACTACATTTCAAGTGAAAACCACTTAGACAATGCTTTTCTTTTGAAATGACCATTGGATAGGTTGTCAAAACAATGGCTTACTATCCAATATGGATGCTCAGTCACATCCAACTCTTTGTGACCCCATGGACTGTAGCCCATGGACTACAAAGGCTCCTCAGTCCATGGATTTTTCAGGCAAGAATACTGGAGCAGGTTGCCATTTCCTCCTCCAGGGAATCTTCCTGACCCAGGGATTGAATCCGTGTCTCCTGACTTACTATCAAGGAATACATATAAGAATCTCACCACTTAAGGCTGAGTTTTCAGCTACACAATGTCCTTTTTAACACCCCTGAAAAGCACATTTTGGAGGGTTTTGGGCTCTTCTGCCTCATGCTATTAAGGAACCACATGGCCTTAAGATATCATCTCAAATGAAACAGGAACAATAACTAGGCTTTGCCTTGATAATAGGAACAAATGAGATACTATTGAGAGTACTTTAGAAGGTATACAGCCCTGTGTAAATGTACTAATTTTTAATTACTCTCTTTAATGTGGGGAGCAGTGATAATACAAAAGTAATTAGTTATTGGTTTGCAATGCATTTCATTATTTTCTTTGTTGGACAAGAATAGTATCCACCATTAATGGTCTATTCTCCCTGGATATTCACCACTGAGTGGCAGGAGAAGTGAATCTGATTTCAATCTTGATGATTTTTGAGGGCACTTCATGAATACAATTTGCTACAGAAAGAACCAATATATCCAAGCATTGATTGTGTAAATGGTGTTTCCAAAATAGGAAGCCCATTTAAAAGTAAAGCTTTTATTTACCTAAAGATATTTGTGAAAGTGAAATTGTTAGTTACTCAGTCACCTCTGACTCTTTGCGACCCCATGGATTATAGCCCGTCAAGCTCCTCAGTCCATGGAACTCTCCAGACAAGAATACTGGAGTGGGTTGTCATTCCTTTCTCCAGGGGATCTTCCCAACCCAGGGACTGAACCCACCTCTCCTGCATTGCAGGCAGATTCTTTACAATCTGAGCTATACTTTCATAATTCACTTAAATATCTGGAAAATTAACTAGTATTGTGCTTTTTTTTTTTTTTCTTGTTTATTTTCCATGGAAAGTGCTAAGGTATTTCAAAGCTTTACAGAGGACTGCACTTTTAAGGTTAGTTTTATAGTTTAAGCCCTTACAGGCAGAAGATTTTACTAAAATCCGTTTTCCTCCTGTATGATCCTCCTCTCATATGTTTGTAATATGTAATATATAGTCAAATATATGCTAAAGTGTTCTGTTAGTATGTAGAAAATTGTGATTAAAGTGATAAAACTCATTGCTGGCAGGACTTTGGGTAAACATTTAGGAATTATTCTGAAGAGCAATCTGGTAATATTTAATACATGTTAAGCACCAACTCTAGGCTCCTTGTTAAGTGATGGGGAAATTAAGTTGAATAATACATAATTTCTGCCTTTAAGAAATTCAAAGCCTACTAGAGAAAGAACACATGTGGACAGATGAGATGGTGTGGTAGACAGCAGACAGCACCTCTGCCCAGATCCTAATTAGGCTACCCACACTCTGGTAATAAACCTCACCTCGAGGGATCCCAGGTGGTAATCTAGGACTCAGGCCAGTACATTTCCTGAGTCCTTCTCTAAGACTTTTCAAACTTAAATTTGGTTAGAAAAGCTTCTTTTCTTTCTGAATTAGATGGTAAAATGTGAGTCAAGAGCTGAGCACAGCCGTGTCCTAGGCAACATGGAGCAAAGCTGATTTAGACAAGGAAGATTTCAAAGCAAAGTAAAGATGAGGTACAGAGAGAGGGTCCTGACAAACTTAGTTTCTGGATCTAGGCATCTTATCTCCTTTGTGGTTTGGTTAGTAGAGCCAATGAATTTGCTTGGTCCAGATTTGGTTTCTGCTATTAGCCATCTGACCAATGTACATCATTGATGTTCTAATGGAAATACGAACTAAAGGACTACTCAGACTAAAAGATAGAATAATTTCACTTTTAGAAATATCAGTTCAGTTAGTTGCTCAGTTGTGTCTGACTCTTTACAACTCCATGGACTGTAGGAGGCCAGGCTTCCCTGTCCATCACCAACTCCCAGAGCATGTTCAAACTCATGTCCATTGAGTTGGGGATGCCATCCAATCATTCAATCCTCTGTCGTCCCCTTCTCCTTCTGCCTTCAATCTTTCCTAGCATCAGGGTCTTTTCAAATGAGTCAGTTCTTCGCATCAGGTGGCCAAAGTATTGGCGCTTCAGCATCAGTCCTTCCAATGAATATTCAGGACTGATCTCCTTTAGGATGGACTGATTCGGTCTCCTTGCAGTCCAGGGGACTCTCAAGAGTCTTCTCCTATACCACAGTTTGAAAACGTCAATTCTTCAGTACTCAGCTTTCTTTATGGTCCAAATCTCACATCCATACATGACTACTGGAAAAACATAGCTTTGACTAGACAGCCCTTTGTTGGCAAAATAATGTCTCTGCTTTTTAGTATGCTGTCTAGGTTGCTCATAGCTTTTCTTCCAAGGAGCAAGCATCTTTTAATTTCATGGCTGCAGTCACCATCTGCAGTGATTTTGGAGGTCAAGAAATGAAGTCTGTCACTGTTTCCATTGTTTCCTCATCTATTTTCCATGAAGTGATGGGACCAGATCTTAGTTTTCTGAATGTTGAGTTTTAAGCCAACTTTTTCACACTCCTCTTTCACTTTCATCAAGAGTCTCTTTAGTTCCTCTTCACTTTCTGCCACAAGGGTGTTGTCATCTGCATATCTGAGGTTATTGATATTTCTCCCGGCAATCTTGATTCCAGCTTGTGCTTCATCCAGCCCGGCATTTTCCATGATGTACTCTGCATATAAGTTAAATAAGCAGGGTGACAATATATAGCCTTGCTGTACTCCTTTCCTGATTTGGAACCAGTCTGGTGTTCCATGTCCAGTTCTAATTGTTGCTTCCTGACCTGCATACAGATTTCTCAGGAGGCAGGTCAAGTGGTCTGGTATTCCTGTCTCTTTCAGAATTTTCCACAGTTTGTGGTGATCCACACAGTCAAAGGCTTTGGCATAGTCAATAAAGCAGAAATAGATGTTTTTCTGGAACTCTCTTGCTTTTTCTATGATCCACCTAATGTTAGCAATTTGATCTCTGGCTCCTCTGCCTTTTCTAAATCCAGCTTGAACATCTGGAAGTTCTCTGTTCATGCACGTTGAAGCCTAGCTTGGAGAATTTGAGCATTAGTTTGCTAGCGTATGAGATGAGTGCAGTTGTGCAGTAGTTTGAACATTCTGTGGCATTGCCCTTCTTTGGGATTGGAATGAAAACGGACCTTTTACAGTCCTGGAAAAATAATTGATCCTCATTAAAAAGCCTCTTGATGAAAGTGAAAGTGGAGAGTGAAAAAGTTGGCTTAAAGCTCAACTTTCAGAAAATGAAGATCATGGCATCCGGTCCCATCACTTCATGGGAAATAGATGGGGAAACAGTGGAAACAGTGTCAGACTTTATTTTTCTGGGCTCCAAAATCACTGCAGATGGTGACTGCAGCCATGAAATTAAAAGACGCTTACTCCTTGGAAGGAAAGTTATGACCAACCTAGATAGCATATTCAAAAGCAGAGACATTACTTTGCCAACAAAGGTTCGTCTAGTCAAGGCTATGGTTTTTCCTGTGGTCATGTATGGATGTGAGAGTTGGACTGTGAAGAAGGCTGAGCGCCGAAGAATTGATGCTTTTGAAGTGTGGTGTTGGAGAAGACTCTTGAGAGTCCCTTGGACTGCAAGGAGATCCAACCAGTCCATTCTGAAGGAGATCAGCCCTGGGATTTCTTTGGAAGGAATGATGCTAAAGCTGAAACTCCAATA
>NW_011494917.1:5482800-5509393 GCF_000754665.1 Bison bison bison | reverse complement strand
ATTCTGAAGGAGATCAGCCCTGGGATTTCTTTGGAAGGAATGATGCTAAAGCTGAAACTCCAATACTTTGGCCACCTCATGTGAAGAGTTGACTCATTTGAAAAGACTCTGATGCTGGGAGGGATTGGGGGCAGGAGGAGAAGGGGATGACAGAGGATGAGATGGCTGGGTGGCATCACTGACTCGATGGACGTGAGTCTGAGTGAACTCCGGGAGTTGGTGACAGACAGGGAGGCCTGGCGTGCTGATTCATGGGGTCGCAAAGAGTCAGACACAACTGAGCGACTGATCTGATCTGATCTGATTCTCATTACTGGTAACCCCAAATTCAAGTATTTACTTGAATTATTTTCCTGGTGATTCATAGATATGCGAATTGGAATGAAAAATTTTCATCTCCTACGGAGGAGCCTGGTGGGCTGCAGTCCATGGGGTCGCTAAGGGTCAGACACGACTGAGCGAGTTCACTTTTCCTTTTCACTTTCATGCATTGGAGAAGGAAATGGCAACCCACTCCAGTGTTCTTGCCTGGAGAATCCCAGGGATGGCGGAGCCTGGTGGGCTGCCGTCTGTGGGGTTGCACAGAGTCGGACACGACTGAAGCGACTCAGCAGCAGCAGCAGCACACTGTAAACAAGTGATCTTTTTACTACAAGTGTTTCTTTTCTTTTCTTTTCTTTTTTGTGGGCTTTATGTTGGTGATTTTGGTGTTTAAAATGGCACCCAACCACAGTGCTGAAGTGTAGTCAAAAGTTCCTAAGTGTGAGACTGCTGTGATGTGCCTTACAGAGAAAATGCCTGTATTAGATAAGCTTCACCTAGTCAGGAGTTTTAGTGCTGCTGGCTGTGAGTTCATTCCTAATGAATCAATAATACATATTAAAGTATTTAATTTTAAACATAAGTGTACATGAAACAAGGTCATGCATGGATCAGTTGACAAAAATATGACTAGCGGTTCACTAACTCTGTGTGTCTCTGAGGGCAGTAGCTCAGTATTTACTATTTCAGTGTTCACAGCAACATTATAGAATGTTAACTTGTGCTAACTTTAGGAAATAGTCACCTCCATTTAAAAAAATCATATTTACTAATGTTTTCATAGAAGCTCCATTCATATTATTGAACAGCTGGAGAAATGAACAGTAGTTATACTAGGTAGTTATTGTAAATTACGGTTATGTGGCTATGTCCTTACATAAGAGTGTATTTATAAAATGAGTAATGTAGAATTGTTGGGACAGAATTCATTGGCCTAAGCAACTTCCACGTCTTACATTTCTGTCTGATTAATTAGCCTGGCATGTAGTAAATATGGCAAAGAATGCTTACCCAGTAGACACTGCCTGGGAACCTATGGGACGTAGTTCTGACCAGTGAAGTCTATAAGCAAGTCTCTTGGGTAAAGATTCATGGAAAGCTCTTAAAAAAAAAAAAATTCACTAGCATCCATAGTTTGCCTGTTTTCCTTTTTCTTTCAGTTTAGAACTTGGATGGTGTTTATTGGTGCAGGAGCCATTTTTCAGCCTAAGTATGTTTCTTCAGGAGAGAAGAGTATTCATGGTAAGTACTATGCCTGTCCAACAAAGATAATCAGGAAATTATTGCACACCAGTTGCTAATTGCTTTTGTGTTGTCACCATTTCCCACACTAAAGAATATAACTAGAAATTAGTACATTCATAGAGCATTTTCTATCTGCAAAAATATTCCAGATAGTAACTCATATGTTGTTATTATCAAGGAAAAGCCTAGTTATTGTTTCTGTTTTATTTGAGATAGTATCTTAAGACCATACGATTACTTAATAGCCTAAGGCAGAGGAGCCACAAACCCTCCAAAATGTACTTTTCAAGGACTTTTAAAAGGACACTCTGTAGCTGAAACTATGTTATCCTTAATCCCCTGGAATATGAATATTATATGTTCTCTCTGAAGCTGTACAGTATAGTAATGACATTCAGATAATAGGTGAGTTCATAGAGGAGGAAACAGACGGCCAAAGAACATATAAAATGGTGCTTAATTTCACTAGCAATCAGGTAAATGCAAATTGAAACCACAATGAGCTATTTTACACAAATAAAATAGGAAAACAATAGTTTGACCTCACTTAATGCTGGGGAGAATACAGACAAATAAAAACTATCACATTTTTCTAGTAGAAGAAAGATGCACCCATTTGGGAGAGCTATTTGGCAATGTGTGTTATCATTGAGGGTGCTTATATTCCTCAAGTCAGCAGTTCTGTCCCTAAACATATACCGTAGAAAAGCAAATACAAGAATATTCATAGGAGCATTTTTGGTGATGGCAAAAATATGGAAACAACCTGTGTACCCACTGAGAGGAGAGGAGATGAATAAATTTTGTAATATATGCAGAAGACGGAATATTCTATAGCAGTAAAACTAAACCAGCGGTACCCATTTTGTGTGTGTGCGTACATGCCAAGTCGCTTCAGTCATGTCGGACTCTTTGCCACCATATGGACTATAGCCCACCAGGCTCCTCTGTCCATGGTATTCTCCAGGCAAGAATACTGGAGTGGGTTGCCATGCCCTCCTCCAGGGGTGTACACATTATAAAGATGGCTAAATCTCAAAAGCAGAGTACTGAGTGAGAAAGTATTGTATAGTCTTTATATTGCCTTCATATTCATAGCTATATGAAAGAATATACCTGCAAAAGAATTCTAGATAGAGAGTGAAACAAAAACAACGTGAATGAGAATGAGCGTTACTGAATTAAGCATTTGTATGGTTACTTCTGTGGTCAGACATGAAAGGCAGCACAAGGGGCTTCATTTCTGTCTGTGATTATTATTATTATTATTTTATAAGAATGATCTGAAGCAGCTAGGGCAGAGGGTTGGTATATCAATGGGGCTAAATAATTGAATATAGGCATTTGTTTCATTGTTTCTTACACTTGCCTAAATGCTGCAAATATTTTCATACTTTAAATATAGATGGAAAATTACTGCTGTTAGCTTGGATTTGAAAGTATTCTCCAGGTGCCTAGATGACTAAGGGAACCCGCGTCATGGGTACTAAAGTAATAATGTGGGTAGAGGAGGCCGCTCTCACACAGCAGGGGTTCCAACTGTGCCTCTGGTTTCTGCTGAGCTGCAGTGATGAGTAAGAAAGAGAAGCATGACATGGAAAAAGTAAGCTTTCAAGTTCATATCAAATGGAATAGTCTTCTAAAATTTACAAAGTACATTCACTCTATTTTTTCTCTTCCGTAAGTTAGCACCATTTCCATTTTGCCAACAAAGCAATGTAATCAGGTAGGAAATACTTATTTATATTTTATAACACTTTAGAGAGATTAGGAAGAACCATATAAATGTCCTCAAATAAACTGTTCACAATTTAACAGACTTTTAATATATGTGTGTATACACACACACACATATTGTGTGCATATATATACACACACACACACACATACACACATATAGAGTTATACAGATAGATGCTTTGCTTGGAAAATACATTCATCTTTTAATTTATATCCAAGGAAGGAGTGTACATTTCAGTGAGGTATATAACAAAGTAATTTCAGGCAAGAGATACTGGGGAAACGTGAACTACAGCATCTACTACCACCTTGTTTTGTTTTGTCCGATTATGCAGATGCTGAAAAAAACACACCCATGCAGTAAAGCTGCTAATTTTGAGGCTTATATAACATCATCTCAGAGGATTTTAAAGTTAGTGAGCAAGAGCGTTTAGAAAAGCCCATGTAGGAGGAACATCTTCCCAACTGTGGGATTCCCAATAAGTCCCTCCCTCCATGTGTTGGGAGTTTACAAGTGACCTCCAAATTTCTACACATGTACTTTGAACAATGGAACCTCAAGCCAGCCCCAAAGATCTTTTACATTAGGACAGAATATATTCTACATGATGCATTTCCATCTGCCCTCTGGAGGTAATGTGGCAGGTGAGAATCTAATAAACAATCAACACTATTATCAGTTAATTTGACTTTGAAATGACTTTTTTTTGTATCTGGAGATAGAAAATAACTACAAATTTCACAGAATAGAGACTGTAGCATGCATGGCACAGTCTTTCAGGAAATTTAATTAGTTTCAAGGACGGCGATCCTTGTTGGTTTAGCTACTTTTTCAAGGACCACAGGAAAGAATTTAACTTTAGAATACCTGAGAGTTATATAAAAATACCTTACCTGAGAGTTATATAAAAAAAGGACTTTAATTAATACTGGGAAAAAGAAGATAGCAATCACCAAAACAATAATTGCATTTGGAAGCCAGAATTCTCCATGCAGCCAAAATCCTAGTCTATTGTTCTTTTTGCATCACCTTATGGACTGAGGGGAATAAATATCTTTTCTAGGACTTTATCTGTGGGCAATGTCTAGCATCACCTGACAGCCCATGGCAATTCTTTTGTACATATAACATCATTAACTTTTTCTTGTCCTCTATAATCATATTGAAAGATACTGTGCTTACCTCATAGTACCAAGATTAGAGTGAGAGCTTCAGGACAATACAGGCACTTAAGAGCTATGATTATGGAGTCATGCAGGGAACTAGCATTTTGCAAAGAGTAAAAGGACAGAGTAAAATCTCCTGAAAAATAGTGGGATTAACGACTTGTCTCTTAAGCAAATGTTGAGTAAGGGTTTGCTGCTGCTGCTGCTAAGTCGCCTCAGTCGTGTCCGACTCTGTGCGACCCCATAGACGGCAGCCCACCAAGCTCCCCCGTCCCTGGGATTCTCCAGGCAAGAACACTGGAGTGGGTTGCCATTTCCTTCTCCAATGCATGAAAGTGAAAAGTGAAAGTGAAGTCGCTCAGTCGTGTCCGACTCTTAGCGACCCCATGGACTGCAGCCTACCAGGTTCCTCCGTCCATGGAATTTTCCAGGCGAGAGTACTGGAGTGGGGTGCCATTGCCTTCTCCAGAGTAAGGGTTTGAGCTAAATCTAAACATTTCTCCCAGTCAGCTTCTTGTTCTTGTGCTACCTGTATCTCTAGAATGGTGCCTGGAAACAAAAGAATTGTTGAGTGACTAGATAAATAAATTAAAGAAATATGGGTATAAATTACAGGATCCTGATACAATAAAGCAACATGATGACACAAGTTAAGCTCTTTTCCCTCCTGCTTTGCCCTCTGTGCTTAATCCCTGGCAACGATTGGTTTGTTTTGTATTTCTAAAATTTTGGCATTTCAAGAATATTATATAAATGAAATCATGCAGTTATATCTTTTATGATTGACTTTTTTCGCCCAGCCTAATTCTCTGAAGATTCATTCAACTTGTGTACATCAACAGCTAGTTCCCTTTTTCATTGCTGAGTAGCATTACATGGTGTGTAAATACCACAGGTTGTGTGAGCACCACTCATTTGAAGAGCATCTGGATTGTTTCCAGCTTTTGGTCATTATGACCACACGTGCTGTGAACGTTTGTGTGTACATGGACTTTTGTGTCTGCATGGTTTTCATGTCTCTGAGACAAGTGCCCATGAGTGCAACTGCTTGGTGGTATGGTAATTACAATGTTTAGCTTCTTAAGAAATTATCACACTATGTTCTAGAGTGGCTTCACCATTTAATACTCCCACCAGTAATGCATGAATGATCAACTTTCTTTACATGCTGCTGCTAAGTCACTTCAGTCGTGTCCGACTCTGTGTGACCCCATAGACGGCAGCCCACCAGGCTCCCCATCCCTGGGATTCTCCAGGCAAGAACACTGGAGTGGGTTGCCATTTCCGTCTCCAATGCATGAAAGTGAAAAGTGAAAGTGAAGTCGCTCAGTCGTGTCTGACTCTTAGCGGCCCCATGGACTGCAACCTACCAGGCTCCTCCGTCCATGGGATTTTCCAGGCAAGAGTACTGGAGTGGTACTCCCCAGCATTTTGTGCTGTCACTATTTTTTAAATTTTATCCATTGAGATAGGTTGTGATACCTCGCCGCAATTTCAATTTGATTTCCCTAATGTCTAATAGGGCTTCCCTGGTGGGTCAGAGGTTAAAGTGTCTGCCTGCAGTGTGGGAGACCTGGGTTCAATCCCTGGGTCGGGAAGATCCCCTGGAGAAGGAAATGGCAACCCACTCCAGTATTCTTACTGGAGAATCCCATGGACGGAGGAGCCTGGTGGGCTACAGTCCACGGGGTGGCAAAGAATCGGACATGAACACAGTTTCATGTGTTTACTGGCCATCTCTATGTCTTCTTCTGTTCAATGTTTCTTCATGTCTTTTCTCTACTTTCTGATTGTTTTATTATTGTGGAGTTTTGAAAGTTCTTTATATAGTCTAGATACTAATTCTTTCTTTGATACGTGCTTTATAAATATTTTCTCCTGTGTGTTTCTCTTTTCATACTCTTATTGAGTTTTTCTCAAAGTTTTTAATTTTGATGATGTTAACTTTATAGATTATGCTTTAGAGGTCAATCTGAGAACTCTTTCCTCAACCCTGTATTCTGATGAATTTCTCGTATAACTTTTTCTAATTTTTGCCTAGTTTTGTTTTACATTTAAGTTAAAAATCTATTTTGAATTTTTTGTGAAGTGTAAAGTGTAGGTCAAGGTTCATTTTTCAACAAATAGTTCTGAAGCAATTGGATATCTATGAGAAAAAAAAAAGACTACCCCTTCTCCACTTGTGTAATTTATTTAAAAAGTGGACATATTTGGATATATACCTGAGCTCTCCATTCCATTCCATTAATCTGTGTATCTATTCTTTTGCCATTACACCCAATTTCAATACATAAGGAAACAATCTCATGAAAAGTTGAGTGATCATCTTTTTTGTTAATTATGACATCTCTTTAGTTTCTG
Organism: Bison bison bison; assembly: GCF_000754665.1. NCBI lineage: Eukaryota > Metazoa > Chordata > Mammalia > Artiodactyla > Bovidae > Bison > Bison bison. The sequence continues at coordinate 5,502,559 of NW_011494917.1, read as the reverse complement.
TTCCATTTCTGTATATGACCCTTTCCTCCTGCTTACAGGTGGTATTGGTCTACTTTATTCATGCCTATTAATTTTTATAGATACTGAATGCATTGTGAACTTTACATTGTTGCCTAGATTTTATTGCATTCTATTAAATATTTGTTGGATATCATTCTGGAATGTAGTTAAATGACTTGTTACCTGTTTGATCATTTCAAGACTTACTTTTGAGTTCTGTTTGGATGTATCCAGAGCAGCATTTGATCTGTGTCGAATTTAATCGGACAACTGAATCAATACCCTTCTCAGGAAGGGTACGTGAGGCACTGTGTCCTAGAAGGGGTTTCCATTCCTGCTGGTTGGACTTTGAACCAGCATTATGTAAACCCCAGGATTACATTGCCTGTTTGACACCACTGGCTTTTTCCTTATGTTTATTTTTTGGTAGATTTCTCCCCCACACATGCAGATTAGAATGTAGCAAAAGATTCAAGATTACGTCTCTGCAGCTCTTTGGAGCTCTTCTTGGCGCACATTCATCCTCTCCCTATTTTGCCCACCCCCACCCCCCAAAGTATAACCATCTAAATCTCCTTGAACTTCAAACTCTGTATAATTGCTTCTGGAAATTACCAGGTCATTTGATTTCCCATCCCTGTGTTATGACCTGAAACCCTTCCCAGTCCTTAAACTGGAGAAATCATAAGACTTATCTCATTTGGTTCCCATCTTTGAGGGATTACTATCTTAGGATACTCATAGTGTAATGTCTGAATTTTACTATTTAATATGTTCCATCCAATTTTTGAGTTGTACAAAGTAGGAAGGTGAGTTTGGTCCCTGTTACTCCATCATGGACACAAGTAGAAGTCTTCTTTCCATTACAAAAATTGTAAAAATCTAATTCTGTTTTCTAATTTGAGGCAGTACTTTCACCTGCATTCAGTTTCATAGTATTTGAAATTTCTCAATGTTCTTATTTCCCATTTTACCTATCAGTGTTTTTCTGTTTAAATTCTCCTTTGTCTGATATTTGAGAACTCTACCATCTTTCTTCTTCTTTTGCCATTTGCTAGGAAATGTTTGCTATCCTTTTATTTTCAAATTTCCTGCATAATCACATCTTTCAAAATCATCGTGGTAGCTAAATTTGTAATATAATCAGGTAGTACATATTTTAATAGGTGAATTTAATGCATCTATATTTGTGTAACAAACTACTTTGCCAATTTACATCATCTATTTTATGCTTTCTCTTTATCACCTTTATTATTAATATAATTATATAAAATCCTGGGTCTTGGATCAGATTGCATCTGTATCTTGTGCCCAAAACTTCTGAGTTGCTTTAATCAATTTACTTAGCTCTCTAAGTGTCATTTTTCTCCTGTATCAAATGGGAATAAAATTATGCTTTATTCCACAGGGTTTCTATGAGAATTATTTGAGATATCGCACACAAAACATTTAGCTGTGTTCTTGGCACGTAATTGGCTCTTGAAAGTATTCATTGCTGTTTTAATTGTTCCTGTTTTCCCTTGAGATGGACGTGGGCCTTCTCAGCCTGAAGAGAGCTGGTAGCTTTAGAGCTATAGTTCTGTGTTGGCTAACTGAGGTTGCCCTGTACACACATTATTAAAATTATTTCCAGTTATGGATAGTTTAGCTCTTCATAGAATTACTATAGTTGTGGCAAATGTTGGGCAATATGACCCTGCTCTGGTAGGTATTGCCTTAATGATACCAGTAATGGCTTGTTTTTACAAAGCCCTCTCCATCTAACAAGGAGAAAGCACTAAAGACATTATCACATAATGATTTTGAGATGTTGCTAGGCTACAAGTACTATACTAGTGTTTCTGTTTTGCACAGAGATTCTAAGTAGCTTGCTTATATTCACTTAGAAAGATAACAGAACAAGGAAAAACACATTCTAAGGGCCTCTGAAATTCTACCTGGAGATTTGGGGCCCCAAAACAAGTCACTCTGGAGCAGTCAATGTCACAGACGCTCTGTACAATTTAAGATAATTCAATCAAAATCACTTGGCAGCATGAAATCTGACAGTATGACATCACTGATTAAATTTGGAATACATCCAGCCTGAACCTGATTCAGTAATTCTAACAATCAATCCTTAGGTTCATAGGACCCAATACATTTGACAACTGAGAGGGATAATTAGTGAGAAAATTCACATTTTCAGCCTACTTGATTTTCAACCAGTTTGACAAATAATAAGTGCCAGACACTAGGCTGCACAGCATTGGAGGGAATAGAGTTCTTAGGGACTTGGAGTCATCTAGGAAATGAAGATGGGATTGTATATAGAAATGAAGATTAGATGTTGATGTAGATATCAATTTATACAAATAAAACTGTCATAAAGAGAAAAGTACATCAGATAACAAGTTAGGGAAATGTTCATTTTGACTGGGGATCTGGGAAAACCTTGTGGAAAAGAAATGCTTTAAGATCTTAAAGAAGTGGCAGATTGGAAATTGCAGCACATGTCTGCCATAAGAAAAGAAAACCCCTTGTAAGCAGGTGAAAGGGTCCTTGAAAGCCTTTGTTAACATTCCAAAAATGGGCAATTATATCTTATCTGTTCTCCAGAGCTGGTGGGGACCTCAGTTTTATTTTATCACAAACTTTGATTCCTATTAACTACTTGGAAGGAGAACAAAAGAGAGAAATGGGGAACATGGGAATGAAGGATCTGTTTCAATTTTTTTTCAAGCTTCTTTCAGAGACAGAAATATAAACCATAAGCTAAATATGTCTGAAATACCTATATATCAGCCCCTTAGGTGGTTTCTTTCAGAAACTAAATTTGTGTGTAAATCTAGTGATATCTCTTTATTCTCTTGTTTAATTCAGCATTTAGTAGCAGTGAAGTTTGTACCAATGATCTCAGTGAGGCATTGGAATTCTGCTGAATTCTAATTGCCATCCACTGTTCACCTAGTTGGCTTGGGGAACAGCTCATCAAGGGTACTTTGGTCTATTTTCCTACTACCTGGGTTGGGAAGAAGTCACAAGAGGTTTGTCTCAAGTGGTTTCAAGATAAGTTAGACGTCTACACCCTCTGGCTAGACTGTCAAGAGTCCATGGAGGCCTTAATGAGATGCATCACATATACAGTCCAGGTGGTTTCAGTAACGCAGTAAATCTTAAGGCTGTGTCCTTGAAATGTCTTCTACTGTGGGAACAGTGGGCAGAATGTACATTCCAAGGGAAAGGAAGGGGGTGAGAAGCCTCTGGTTGCTGAGGTCCAGTTTGTTGGTCAACTGGTGGTCACATTCTCTCATGGACTCCCTCCAAAACTCTTCTTGGCCTATTTTTTCATGATTGTGTGAAAATGTCTCTATAGTTCATTTTGTTTAAACCAGGATCCCTATGTTGCCATTGATTGATACATCTCAAAACTCTTTTCATCATGTCATTTATTGGTGGAAAGAACTAGATATTTTACCTTATTGAATATTTAAAATTCTGAATTTGACTCTCTACATCCTGTAGTGTCTTTTAACATCACCTACCTGGCACATATATGAAGATACTAGCTTAAATTCAGACTTTTTCTTTAATGGGCAAGAACCTTTCATTGGTGGAAATGTCTGTTTCCCATCGCATCACAGAAAGAGATCCATGATGTCTGGTCTTTTAGTAATGACATTGCAGTGGTCTCAGCTGATGCCAGTCTAATCTGTTCTCTACAAAGTTTCCTCATAGGCTTAATGTTTTTAACAGTTATTGATGGTTATTGCCCAGATTAATTTGTATTCAGTTCAGTCGCTCAGTTGTGTCCAACTCTTTGCGACCCCATTAACTGCAGCACGCCAGGCCTCCCTGTCCATCACCAACTCCCGGAGTTCACTCAAACTCACATCCATCGAGTCGGTGATGCCACCCAGCCATCTCATCCTCTGTCGTCCCCTTCTCCTCCTGCCCCCAATCCCTCCCAGCATCAGAGGCTTTTCCAATGAGTCAGCTCATCTCATGAGGTGGCCAAAGTACTGGAGTTTCAGCTTTAGCATCAGTCCTTCCAAAGAACACCCAAGACTGATCTCCTTCAGAATGGACTGGTTGGATCTCTTTGCAGTCCAATGGACTCTCAAGAGTCTTCTCATTAGAGGTTTTTAAGTAGTAATTTTCTTCTGCTTTTAAGTGAAATTCTACTATAAACAAGAATTTTCTCTAAATTATTAATACCATTTCAGTTCTGTTCAGTCACTCAGTCGTGTCCAACTCTCTGCCACCCCATGAACCGCAGCACGCCAGGCCTCCCTGTCCATCACCAACTCCTGGAGTTTACCCAAACTCATGTCCCTCAAGTCGGTGATGTCATCCAGCCATCTCATCCTCTGTCGTCCCCTTCTCCTCCTGCCCCCAATCCCTCCCAGCATCAGGGGTTTTTCCAATGAGTCAACTCGTTGCATATGGTGGCCAAAGTACTGGAGTTTCACCTTTAGCATCATTCCTTCCAGTGAACACCCAGGACTGATCTCCTTCAGAATGGACTGGTTGGATCTCCTTGCAGTCCAAGGGACTCTCAGGAGTCTTCTCCAACACCACAGTTCAAAAGCATCAATTCTTCGGTGCTCAGCTTTCTTCACAGTCCAACTCTCACATCCATACATGACCACAGGAAAAACCATAGCCTTGACTAGATGGATCTTTGTTGGCAAAGTAATGTCTCTGCTTTTGAATATGCTATCTAGGTTGGTCATAAATTTCCTTCCAAGGAGTAAGCATCTTTTAGTTTCATGGCTGCAGTCACCATCTGCAGTGATTTTGAGGCCCCCCAAAATAAAGTCAGCCACTATTTCCACTGTTTCCGCATCTATTTCCCATGAAGTGATGGGATCAGATGCCATGATCTTCGTTTTCTGAATGTTAAGCTTGAAGCCAACCTTTTCACTCTCCTCTTTCACTTTCATCAAGAGGCTTTTAGTTCCTCTTCACTTTCTGCCATAAGGGTGGTATTATCTGCATATCTGAGGTTATTGATATTTCTTCTGGCAATCTTGATTCCAGCTTGTGCTTCTTCCTGCCCAGGGTTTCTCATGATGTACTCTGTATATAAGTTAAATAAGCAGGGTGACAATATACAGCCTTGACGTACTCCTTTCCCTATTTGGAACCAGTCTGTTGTTCCATGTCCAGTTCTAATTGTTGCTTCCTGACCTGCATGCAGGTTTCTCAAGAGGCAGGCCAGGTGGTCTGGTATTCCCATCTCTTTCAGAATTTTCCACAGTTTATTGTGATCCACACAGTCAAAGGCTTTGGCATAGTCAATAAAGCAGAAATAGATGTTTTTCTGGGACTCTCTTGCTTTTTCCATGATCCAGCGGATGTTGGAAATTTGATCTCTGGTTCCTCTGCCTTTTCTAAAACCAGCTTGAACATCAGGGTATTTGAAATAGTTTGTACAGAAAAACACATAATTATAAGACTTGATTTTTTTTCCTTTATGATTTTTAACAATAGGGAGAATGGCATTGAAACATGTATAATATCATATAAGAAATGAATCACCAGTCCAGGTTCCATGCAGGATATAGGATGCTTGGGGCTGGTGCACTGGGATGACCCAGAGGGATGGTATGGGGAAGGGGCTTCAGGATGGGGAGCACATGTACACCCATGGTGGATTCATGTTAATGTATGGCAAAACCAATACAATATTGTAAAGTAATTAGCATCCAATTAAAATAAATAAATTTAAATTAAAAAAAAAGAGAATAGTGATTTGGTGTCCTTGCAGTCTTCAAAGGTGAACAATTAGTTTGAACTTTTTATTAGTACCATTATGAATGATTGATATTTGGTTTAGTGGTCTCCAGTACATATTTATTAACCTTCTTCTGATTTTCAGTCCCACTTTTTCCTCTTGTTCCTTGCTTTACCTGGTGATTCTTAGCTCAGAGATGCTCCAAAGTTGCATTAACCTTGTTAGTCACTCAGTCGTGTCTGACTCTTTGAGACTCCATGGACTGTAACCTGGGCTCCTCCGTCCATGGAATTCTCCAGGCAAGACTACTGAAGTGGGTTGCCATTCCTTTCTCCAAGGGATCTTTCATACCCAGGGATCTAACCTGGGTCTCCTGCATTGCAGACAGATTCTTTACTGTCTGAGCCACCAGGGAAGTCCAACTTTGTAGTTTCTTCTGAGTATACTCAAAGCTTCAGTGGCTCTATCCATTCCATGCATTAACTTGCCCTTTTTTCTAATTTCCAAAGATCTGTTTAAATATTTAATTTATTCATTCTTATTGTTTTAGTGTTTCTTTTTCTCCTTTTTTTCTTTTAATTTGTGGGGGAAGATGTGTCTTGGTAAGGCAGAAGACAACGTATGTGCCACTATTATCTCATTTTCTTTTTAAAATAGACTCCCTTCAACTTATGTAATATAGCTGATGTTTTGAACTTCAGAGGAGTTTAAATGTATTAAAATTTACAAATCTTATTTTTACATTTCTTTACAGATTGGAATGGGTATCTATTTCTATCTCAGATGATTTCATTCTTGTTTCCTGCGCCATACTTCTCATTTAAGACGTAAAGAGCTTAAGCTGCATTTGGTTACTGACCCAGAGATCCTTGGAATCCATCTTTTCTAGCCTCTAATCCTAACATCTTTACCCTCTCCAGTAAACAGCTGTTCTGTTTCTCATACTCAGGAGATATGTAATCTTGGTTTTAAAAGTCATGAATCCTTCTCTCCTCTTGGATAAGAACAACTTCCACAGTTCTCAAGCTTCATCTCTCTCTAGAAACTCAAAGTGAAATCTATATGTTTACAGGCCCAGAAGTTAAGAGCTCTATCAACTGGACTGTTTCTGAAATGATTCTTTAGACCATTTATCTCCCTCAGACAATGATCCCATATAAACTGGAGTTATAGGGGCAGAGAACTGTTGCTCTGAATGTTAACCTTGTATATCACATGTAAAATGACTCCTCACATGCAATAAAGTGAGCCTCAAAGATGTGGACAGTCGTGGGGTTAGGAAGCCAATCTTGAGCAAATACAAATCTCAGCAAATGGTTGTGTTACAAGAAGTATATAATTGAAGAAGATGTGTTTGTAAAGATTAGACCATACATAGAAGGGACATTTCATATGTTCCACTGAATTATATTTGCTAAAATATAATTTTGGGGAAAAACAATGACAGTCCAAGGGCTAATATATATTATTTTTTCTGTCTTAATAAGATTTAATAGCATCTACTTGAGCATTTGATTACCTGATCAATTTTTCATTTTCTGCGAAAAGAAAAAGGATGATTTTACACTATGTGAAAGAAGACAACTATCAAAGTAAGTACAGAGAGCACATATGTCAACATAGTAAAGGCCATTTATGACAAGCCCACAGCCAGCGTATATTCAATGGAGAAAAGTTGAAAGTCCTGCCACTAAATTCGGGAACAAGACAAGGATGCCCACTCTCACCACTTCTGTTTAACATAGTGTTGGGAATCCTAGCCACAACAATCAGAAAGGAAAATAAATGAAAGGTGTCCAAAATCAAAGGAAAGAGATAAAGCTCAATATTTGCAGATGGCATGACACTGTATATGGAGAATCCTTAATTCTTTATTTCAAAATTATTAGAACTAATAAATGAATTCAGCAAGGTTGCAGGACACACTATTCATATATAGAACTCTGCTGCATTTCTATACTAATAATGAAATATCAAAAAACCAAGTAAAACAATCCTGAATAGGAATAAAGAATCCCATAAAAAATGGACAAAAGACTTGAACATTAATGTACAGGCTTATGAAAAAAATGCTCAACTTTGTGAATTATTAGAGAAACGCAAATCTAAACCTTTGAATCTTGACCTGCATTTTGATGAAAAATCATTTTTATCTCTCAGTAATTGTTTCTTTATTCCTCACATGTGAGAAATCATCTTCTAAAATTATTCACCTCACTGTATTTAACAGGCTGTATTTGGGTGTCAAACTCATGTCTGTCTTTCCTTAAAGGATTCTGATAAGCTTGTCTACATATCTTATATATGCTTTATAAAAATGTGGATCTATGGGAAGTATCCTAAAGAAGGCTCAGTGGTAAAAATGCTAACATTCTGGGGACTGTGAAAGTGGAAGGTAATGATTGGATTATTCAAAGTTTTGGGCATGCTAGAAAATTGCTTCCATGATCTGCTGTTCTACTAGAATTTCTCCATCAAAGGAAGCATAAGACTATATTTTGAGTTACAGAAACTCTCTCAACCTATTTCTGTAATGACATCTTATCATTCTAGCAATAATAATAATAAAAGTAACTTTGCAAGTCTCTGTGTAGAAAAATATGCAGTTTTCCATAGACTTGCACTCTATAATCAGACTTCATGAGCTAATATTTTAATTACACCTCCTGGATAATAATTAGCCATCTTAGCTCCTTACTTGTCATCTGAAAACTGCAGTCATTGTTCCAAGCTTACCAGACACTATTTCCTCCTCTTTTTCCCAGTAACTAAGATATTAATATTCTTCATTTGAAAAATGCTCCTTCCAACCATGCTAAAATTTCACCCTCATACAGAATTTCCCTATGTTTTATCAGATGTACTTTGGTTGCAAGAGCAGACTAAACTATTAATTACTTTAAAATACTCTGTCCAGTTTTTTTTTTTTTTTTTAACTTAAGGATGTGCTTGAATAGCCTGTGGATTCAACCAGAAGAATCTAATTGCATTATTTTGGTAAACAGCTTGTATTTATTTTCTAAAAAGCCTAGGGTACAGATCTATCTTCTAATGGTTTCTTTTTTATTTTTAATACCATGAAATCAAGGGCAGCTACCTTTGGCTCATCCCAACATTAGGCTTTACTGAAAGTCTTTTTGATGCAAATTTAGACATTTCTCAATGATTTTAAGGTTAGAATGTTGGGAGGATTCATTCGATGGGCTCATCTGAATATCAGGCTGTGATGAGGTCTGCTCTGTCCCAGGAGACCTATTATTGCTGGAATTTGGGCTGCTGCTCTGGGAACCCGAGCCTTTCCTTCTTTAGTGCTCTAAGGACCAGTTGAAGGACAAAAAAGGGAATATAGCTGGTATTAGCTAAGCTTTAAAGAAGATTGGATCATAGGGAACATAAATTGTGGTTTATTATAAAAGCCAGCACTTTGCGCTTCCTCTCAGTACTCCGTGTAATAGGATGAACAGTAGACTGAGGATCAGAAGAGTAGCATGACTCCCAGCACCTCTACTTTAGTCTCATAGTCTTGTGCAAACTGCTGAGAATTCCATATTTCCAAAATGAGAGCACTGCGTTAAATGTATCTTTGGTTTCTCTCAACTTAAAACGATGCTTTTTTGAGGTTGGGGAAACAACTTACTCTATATTAATTTAATATGCACTACATCTAAAGATTGTTTATGGAAGCATGACAATTCTGACTTGAAGGAATCTCCCCATTACTGGATCCATGGTATACAAATGTCTTATGTTGCCTTTCCAAACACATTATAATTACACTTTGCAGGATAGTATTTTTACATTTAGCAGATGGAGTTTCACATCCATAAATGTGTTTTGGATTCCCACTCCTCACTCTAACATAAAGAAGAGGCAGTGACTTCTAAAGAAATACTGTAGATTAGATAGTAGAGCAAGTTGGTAGGTCCACAGCATATTTCATTTAATATTGGTCAGGCTTTTTGATGTATCATATATAAAATGCATACATAGCATGAGGCTTAGCTTAAATATTAATATTTGGCCCAGAATACATTCAGGCTCTGCCATCCTCTGAATTTTATGTATTTTTCAAGACATTCTATGAAAATCAGTGTAGCCATTTTCTTTTATATTTTTCAAATGAGGAAATAGACTTAGCATAAGTCAAAGAAGTACAGAACTTTAAAGGGAACCTAAAAGGCCATCTCATTCAACCTTCAAGGCCACTCAGCAAATTGACAGAACTCTGTCTCTTAGATCATTTGATGCGTAGGCCAGTGCTGCAGCAGCATACCATCACTGACCAAGGTCTCCTTTGCTCTTGTGAAAGCCGGTTTGGGAGAGGGAAACTTAGAAATTCAAGGTAACAGGTTGAGAACATTACCAGGACAAGCTCATAGGATTTGAGGTTTCCTAAAGCATTCAGGAAATATTTAGGGAAAAAAATCTCAAGTATTTAGTATTTTCTAAGAATATTGAAGATTTTAAGATGCCTTTGTTAAAGGCATGAGCCTTTTATTCATTAGGAAGAAATAGGGTGATAAAAGATCCCAAGTTTCTTGCTCCAGAAAGAGTCCATTTGAAATACATTTTGGTTTGGTATTGAATCATGATCCCCAGGAACAATTTGTGCTCCATCTCTCTCTTTTTTTTTAACCACACTCAGGCCTGGAATGGTTGAAAAGAAGAATAAATCCACTTTCCTTTTTCTCAGTAGTGTCTATAAAGTGCTTTCTGTACATTGTAAATTTTTATCAGTTGAGAGTTTTGTTTCATCCGTCCTATGTATAAAACTTGCTTTTAGACTTTGGGGGAAATTTGCCACGTTATCCTGAGTATCTCTGAGGTTAAACTCTGGTTGATTGGGCCCAGCTGAAATCAACAGAAATTTGTAAATAGAATTTTACCCCTTCTCATCAGAATTCCAGAGGTCTTCTTGAAACTCAGAAGTTCTGAGAAGTGCAATAGAAATCTCCTGCTTCGTTCAGTCCAAGCTAGTCATCACTCTTCATACTCCTCAGGCCCGCTGTGGGCCTGGTCTGCAAATCTGAGCCTGGATGAAGCCTTTCTACAGTTATGTTCATGGGACCAAAACCACATAGCCATGCTTCCAGGGAAGTCCCAACCTTTCTTTAGCAACAACCAGCTCTTTTTTTTTTTTAGCAGAATCACCCAGCATTGCATAGGAATTGAATTCTGCTTGGTTCCTCAGAAAACTTTCAAGCAGCAACTTTCATTTCTGTTTCTTTCTCTCTGTTGCCTACAGATTTAGTGATTTAAAAGTTGTGAGACAGTAAAATTATACTTTGTTGTTGTTCAGTTGCTCAGTCATGTCCAGCTCTTTGCAACCCCATGGACTGCAGCACTCCAGGCTTCCCTGTCCTTCACCATCTCCTGGAGCTTGCTCAAATTCATATCCATTGAGTCAGTGATACCATCCAACCCTCTTGTCTGCTGTCATCCCATCCCCTTCTCCTCCTGCCTTTCAATCTTTCAGCATCAGGGTCTTTTCCAATGAGTCAGCTCTTCGCATCAGGTGGCCAAAATTGTACTTAATGCTGCCAAAGTAAGTGGGGTCAGGGATATGAAATCAGAATAGAAATTCATTTAAACACTGGATGTACTGAAAACAGAGTTCTGAGGGAAATGAACTGAAGGGATCTCGTGACATTATGAATCTTCATAGCCACTAAAAATGTCGAAGTATGTATCTCTCCTGCCAAAAGTCAGTGTTCTTCATTTCATATGGACAGGGCACCAAATGATTTATGGGCCTTTCACCACGAAGTTCCTCTGCCATTAGCAGAACAATGCCTTGGTTGCTAAAACCAGACATATTTGGTGGGCTTCATATTCCCGTCAGTTCTCTCACCTCCAATGAGACTTATATGTTCATGGGGATCATTAAGACAAATACATCTCTTTTGTTTATTTAATTTTTTAAACTTGATTTTTATTTTATATATGAGTATAGTTAATTCATTGTTGTGTTTCAGGTGTATGGCAAAGTGATTGAGTTATACATATACATACATCCATTCTTTTTCAGATTCTTTTCCCATATAGGTTATTATAGACTATTGAGTAGAGTTCCCTGTGCTGTATAGTAAGTTGGTTATCTATTTTACACATTGTAGTGGGTATATGTTAATCCCAACCTCCTGGTTTATCTCTCCCTGCTACCTGTCTCCTTTGGTAATCATTAATTTGTTCTCTAAGCCTATGAGTCTGTTTCTGTTTTGTAAATAAAGTATATTTGTATAATTCTTTTAGATTCTATGTGTAAGTGATAGAACATGGTGTTTGTCTTTCTCTGTGGTACTGACTTTTTAGTATGGTAATCAATAAGCTCATCCATTTGTTGCAAATAGCATTATTTCATTCTTTTTACAGCTGAATAATATTCCATAGTATATATTTACCATATATCCATTATCTGTTCATGGACATTTCTGTTGCTTCTCTGTCTTGGTTGTTGTAAATAGTGCTGTAATGAACAATGGAGTATATGTATCTTTTTGAAGTACGGTTTGCTCTGGATATATACCAAGGAGTGGGATTATTGGATCATATGGTAGTTCTATTTTTAGTTTGTTAAGGAAACTCCATACTGTTCTCCATAGTGGCTGTACCAATTTCAGTTCAGTTCAGTCACTCAGTCGTGTCTGACTCTTTGTGACCCCATGGACTGCAGCATGCCAGGCTGTCTCTCACCAACTCCTGGAGTTTACTCAAACTCATGTCCATTAGTTGGTGATGCCATTCAACCATCTCATCCTCTGTCAGCCCCTTCTCCTCCCACATTCAGTCTTTCCCGGCCATCAGGGTCTTTTCAAATGAGTTAGTTCTTCACATCAGGTGGCCAAAGTATTGAAGTTTCAGCATCAGTTCTTCCAATGAATATTCAGGGCCAATTTCATTTATGATGGACTAGTTGGATCTCCTTGCAGTCCAAGGGACTCTCAAGAGTCTTCTCCAACACGACAGTTCAAAAGCATCAGTTCTTCCACACTCAGCTTTCTTTATAGTCCAACTCTCACATCCATACATGACTACTGGAAAAACCATAGCCTTGACTAAACAGACCTTTGTTGGCAAAGAAATGTCTCTGTTTTTTATTTTATTTATTTATTTTTTTAAATTTTATTTTATTTTTAAACTTTACATAATTGTATTAGTTTTGCCAAATATCAAAATGAATCCACCACAGGTATACATGTGTTCCCCATCCTGAACCCTCCCCCCTCCTCCCTCCCCATACCATCCCTCTGGGTCGTCCCAGTGCACCAGCCCCAAGCATCCAGTATCGTCCATCGAACCTGGTCTGGCATCTCATTTCATACATGATATTTTACATGTTTCAAAGCCATTCTCCCAAATCTTCCCACCCTCTCCCTCTCCCACAGAGTCCATAAGACTGTTCTATACATCACTGTCTCTTTTGCTGTCTCGTACACAGGGTTATTGTTACCATCTTTCTAAATTCCATATATATGAGTAAGTATACTGTATTGGTGTTTTTCTTTCTGGCTTACTTCACTCTGTATAATAGGCTCCAGTTTCATCCACCTCATCAGAACTGGTTCAAATGTATTCTTTTTAATGGCTGAGTAATATTCCATTGTGTATATGTACCATAGCTTTCTTATCCATTCATCTGCTGATGGGCATCTAGGTTGCTTCCATGTCCTGGCTATTATAAACAGTGCTGCGATGAACATTGGGGTACACGTGTCTCTTTCCCTTCTGGTTTCCTCAGTGTGTATGCCCAGCAGTGGGATTGCTGGATCATAAGGCAGTTCTATTTCCAGTTTTTTAAGAAATCTCCACACTGTTCTCCATAGTGGCTGTACTAGTTTGCATTCCCACCAACAGTGTAAGAGGGTTCCCTTTTCTCCACACCCTCTCCAGCATTTATTATTTGTAGACTTTTGGATAGTAGCCATTCTGACTGGTGTGAGATGGTACCTCATAGTGGTTTTGATTTGCATTTCTCTGATAATGAGTGATGTTGAGCATCTTTTCATGTGTTTGTTAGCCATCTGTGTGTCTTCTTTGGAGAAATGTCTATTTAGTTCTTTGGCCCATTTTTTGATTGGGTCATTTATTTTTCTGGAGTTGAGCTGTAGCTCTACAGCTACAGCTCTGTTTTTTAATATGCTGTCTAGGTTGGTTATAACTTTTCTTCCAAGGACTAAACGTCTTTTAGTTTCATGGCTGCAATCACCATCTGCAGTGATTTTGGGGCCCCCCAAAATAAAATCAGCTGCTGTTTCCACTGTTTCCCCATCTATCTGCCAGGAAGTGATGGGACCAGATGCCATGATCTTCGTTTTCTGAATGTTGAGCTTTAAGCCAACTTTTTCACTCTCCTCTTTCACTTTCATCAAGAGGCTTTTTAGTTCCTCTTCACTTTCTGCCATAAGGGTGGTGTCATCTGCATATCTGAGGTTATTGATATTTCTCCCGGCAATCTTGATTCCAGCGTGTGCTTCATCCAGCCCAGCATTTTTCGTGATGTACTCTGCAACATCAAGGCTGTGTATTGTCACCCTGCTTATTTAACTTCTATGCAGATATGCATATAAGAAAAACTAAAGAGCCTCTTGATGAAAGAGGGGAGTGAAAAAGTTGGCTTAAAGCTCAACATTCAGAAAATGAAGATCATGGCATCCGGTCCCATCACTTCATGGCAGATAGATGGGGAAGCAGTGGAAACAGTGGCTGACTTTATTTTTCTGGGCTCCAAAATCACTGCAGATGGTGACTGCAGCCATGAAATTAAAAGACGCTTACTCCTTGGAAGGAAAGTTATGACCAACCTAGACAGCATATTCAAAAGCAGAGACATTACTTTGCCAAGAAAGGTCCGTCTAGTCAAGGCTATAGTTTTTCCAGTGGTCATGTATGGATGTGAGAGTTGGACTATAAAGAAAGCTGAGTGTGGAAAAACTGATGCTTTTGAACTGTGGTGTTGGAGAAGACTCTTGAGAGTCCCTTGGACTGCAAGGAGATCAGTCCTGGGTGTCCACCGGAAGGACTGATGTTGAAGCTGAAACTCCAATACTTTGGACACCTGATGCAAAGAGCTGACTCATTTGAAAAGGCCCTGATGCTGGGAAAGATTGAGGGTAGGAGAAGAAGGGGATGACAGAGGATGAGATGATTGGATAGCATCATCGACTCGATGGAGATGAGTTTGGGTGGACTCCGGGAGTTGGTGATGGACAGATAGGCCTGGCATGCTGAGGTTCATGGGGTCGCAAAGAGTTGGACCCGACGAGCGACTAAACTGAAGTCTACATATAAGTTAAATAAACATGGTGACAGCCTTGACGTACTCCTTTCCCAATTGGAACCAGTCTGTTATTCCATGTCCAGTTCTAACTGTTGCTTCCTGACCTGCATACAGATTTCTCAAGAGGCAGGTCAGGTGGTCTGGTGTTCCCATCTCTTTCAGAAATTCCACAGTTTTTTGTGATCCACAGAGCCAAAGGCTTTGGCATAGTCAATAAAGGAGAAGTAAATGTTTTTCTGGAACTCTGTTGCTTTTTCTATGATCCAGTGGATATTGGCACTTTGATCTCTGGTTCCTCTGCCTTTTTTAAATCCAGCTTGAACATCTGGAAGTTCATGGTTCACGAATTGTTGAAGCCTGGCTTGGAGAATTTTTGAACATTACTTTACTAGTGTGTGAGATGAGTGCAATTGTGCAGTAGTTTGAACATTCTTTGGCATTGCCTTTCTTTGGGATTGGAATGAAAAGTGACCTTTTTCCAGTCGTGTGGCCACTGCTGAGCTTTCCAAATTTGCTGGCGTATTGAGTGCAGCACTTTCACAGCATCATCTTTTAGGGTTTGAAATAGCTCAACTGGAATTCCATCACCTCCACTAGCTTCATTCACAATGATGTTTCCTAAGGCCCACTTAACTTCACATTCCAGGATGTCTGACTTTAGGAGAGTGATCACACCACTGTAATCATGTGTGTCATGAAGATCTTTTTTGTATAGTTCTTCTGCGTATTTTTGCCACCTCGTCTTAATATCTTCTGCTTCTGTTAGGTCCATACCGTTTCTGTCCTTTATTGAGCCCATCTTTGCATGAAGTGTTCCCTTGGTATCTCTAATTTTCTTCAAGAGATTTCTAGTCTTTCTCATTCTGTTGTTTTCCTCTATTTCTTTGCATTGGTCACTGAGGAAGGCTTTCTTATCTCTCCTTGCTATTCTTTGGAACTCTGCATTCAAATGGGTATATCTTTCCTTTTCTCCTTTGCTTTTCACTTCTCTTTTCACAGCTATTTGTAAGGCTTCCTCAGACAGTCATTTTGATTTTTTGCTTTTCTTTTTCTTGGGGATGGTCTTGCTCCATCTCCTGTACAGTGTCACGAACCTCGTCCGTAGTTCATCAGGCACTCTGTCTATCAGATCTAGTCCCTTAAATCTATTTCTCATTTCCACTATATAATCATAAGGGATTTGATTTAGGTCATACCTGAGTGGTCTAGTGGTTTTCCCTACTTTCTTCAATTTAAGTCTGAATTTGGTAATAAAGAATTCATGATCTGAGCCACAGTCAGCTCCTGGTCTTATTTTTGTTGACTGTGTAGTTTCTCCACCTTTGGCTGCAAAGAATATATTCAATTTGATTTCAGTGTTGACCATCTGGTGAAGTCCATGTGTAGAGTCTTCTCTTGTGTTGTTGGAAGAGGGTATTTTCTATGACAAATGCATTTTCTTGGCAAAACTCTATTATCCTTTGCCCTGCTTCATTCTGTACTCCAAGGCCAATTTACATATCACCAACAGTACAGGAAGATTCCCTTTTCTCTACACCATTCCAGCATTTTTTTTTTTTTTTGGTAGACTTTCTGAGAATGGCCATTCTGACAGACGTGGGGCTCTACCTCATTGTGTTTTATATGCATTTCTCTAGTAATTAGCAATGTTGAGCATCTTCATGTTATTTTTTGGCCATCTGTATGTTGTCTTTGGAGAAATGTTCATTTAGATGTTCTGCCCATTTTTTGATTGGCTTGTTTTTTTTATTTTGAGTTACATGAGCTGTTTGTATTTGATATATTTTGGAAATTAATCCCTTGTCAGTTGCGTCATTTGCAAGTATCTTCTCCCATTCTGTAGATAGTCTCTTTTGTTTATGAAGATAAATCATCTTTTGATCATTCTTGTCCTTTTATATATCAGAATGCTGGACAAACTTGATTTGAATCCAATTTCAAAGGAAAAAAATGATGGAAAATAAGTCTCTACTAAAGATAACTCTAAGACAGTAATTCCTCTATGGTAACAGAGGGATATTATGTATTCCATGCACAGAATGGATATATTCTACCCACGTGAGAGCCCTTAAAATATATGACTCTTCAGACTTCTTTGGAATTAGGGTAAATAACCTGCAGATTGGGTCCATGACCCTGGGCCAAACACTATTTTATGGATAAGAATTTCTTTATTTGTACTGACATCTGTTAGATATTTATGTTTGCATGAATGTTAGCAACATGCGTGACTTGAAACACAGTTCCCACCAGTCTCTGCCACAGCTGATCTCACATGGAAGGGTTACAAAGATGCACTAGATCCATCAAACCCACCCGTGGGAATCCTTCTGGTGGACTGGACAGATGGGTTGTGTTAGTTCTGTTTTGACCACATCCATTGTCATGGGGATGAAGAGTTTGCTTTCTTGCTCTAATCCTTTATTTTAATCTATTGGGTATTTTTGGACATACGCAATTTGAATTATAACAGTGGTTTTCAGAATTCAAAGATACTGTAAATTTTTCAAAAGTATTGAAGATTTGGTAAGTGTTCGATTAAATTGAACATTTTAGAATCACAATTTAAAACCATTGAACCACTGATCATTGGTGATATATTAAGTTTTTTTCACCAAAATGTACAAAGAACTCATATAATTCAACATCAAAAATCTAAACAATCTGCTTAAACAATGGGCAGAGAATCTGAACAGACATTTTTATAAGGAAGACATACAAATGGCTAACAGGCACATGAAAAGATGCTCAGCATCACAAATTATCAAGGAAATGTAAATCAAAACTTGAGATAGCACCTCACACCTGTCAAAATGGCTATTATCCAAAAGATAAAAAACAATAAGTATTGGTGAGGATATGGAGGAAAGGGAACCCTCATGCACTGTTGATGGGAATGTAAATTGGTGCAACCACTATAAAGACAGTACAGACATACCTCCAAGAAAAAAAAAATAGAGCTACCATATAATCCAGCAATTCCACTCTTGGGCATTTAGCCAAACACAAAAACAAAAACCACCCAAAATGACAATTTAAAAAGATATATGCACCCAATGTTGATTGCAGCATTATTTACAGTCGCCAAGGTTTGCAGTCCATTGATTGATGAATGAATAAAGAAGATGTGATATACACACACACTCTGAAATATTACTCAGCCATAAGAAACAATGAAAGCTTGCTATCTGTGACAACATTGATGGGCCTAGAGAGTATTATGCTTAATGAAATGTCAGACAGATAAAGATAAATACTGTATGATTTCACTTATATGTGGAATCTAAAGGAACAAATGAATAAACAAAACAAACAGGTATAGATACAGAGAAAAAACAGATGATTGCCAGAGGAGAGGGAGAGGAGTAAAGGAAAGAAAAACAAATAGGTGAGGGAGATTAAAAGGTACAAACTTTCAGTTGCAAAAATAAATGAGTCACAGGTACAGTGTGGAGAATATAATCAATAACTATGCAATATATTTGTAACTAGGTCTAACATGGTGACCATTTTGAAAGGTATAGAAGTATCAATCACTATGTTGTGTGACAAGATATATAACATTTTTAACATGAGGAGATCCTCTAACATATTAACACGTGGTGCTAGTCAACTGTGTGTGTGTGTGTGTGTCTTGTCACACTCAAGATTTGAACTAAAGTGTCTACCATTTCTACAGATATGGGGAACTTTCTGTGAAAGTGTCAGATTGGGGAAGAGGTAACATCTCATGCAAATTTGGGTCCGTACATTTCTTTTTACATGTAAATGTACAAGGAAGTAATTGTTTACATCACACACCAGCCTCAATAAATTAAACACCAAGGCATGCTTAGACATAGCTTCTCAGTCTTTGCCCTTGCCACTGCACAATCATGGATTGTGTAATAACAGATGAATTTGTGGGAGATTGCATGACAATACAGTGATACCGTATTATAATATTTTTGGTACTTTTCAATTTCGGGTGCTTTTGGTTTGACTTTAATGTTCATGAGGTTCAACCTTGAAACACAATTTTGTAGTACTCTAAGGTTTAAGAATCATGATTACCAAATAATATATTGAGGTTCAAAACAAGCCGTTAAAATGTCCACATTTATAATGTTTATCTGTGGAGAAGGAAATGGCAACCCACTCCAGTATTCTTGCTTGGAGAACCCCAGGGACGGAGGAGCCTGGTGGGCTACACTCTATGGGGTTGCACAGAGTCGGACATGACTGAAGCAACTTAGCAGCAGGAGCAGCAATGCTTATCTGTGTGAATGACATTTTTCTTATTACTGTGCAACCTAAAATATACAGAAATATTTTGGATGTGGATACCACTATAAGATTGTAATCGTCAATCATGCTCTTGATTTCAGATTTTTGGGTATGTCAGGATGGCTTTACTTTTGCCATTGATTGATGTTTAAACAAGTAAAGTTAACACATTTAAAGCATATATCCATTTAAACATATTCCTTATAACTATTTTATATATTGGGATTTTGAGTAAGACTTCATTTGAGATAATAATTCTGCCAGTAAAAATCTCATACTAAAAATCAAGTTCAGAAGGTCAGTGGTTTGTACTCATCTCATTTTTAACCTGCCTGGCTTTGTACATATTATTCATATCTTGAAACTTACAATAATGATAACTTAATTCACTTCTTCATGTAGAAGACTTGGGATCAGACTAAAATCTTGTGGCAATTGCAATAGCTTAGAACCAAAATAAACATGCAAATATTCTTTTTATTGAAGTATAGTTGATT
>NW_011494917.1:5463316-5482663 GCF_000754665.1 Bison bison bison | reverse complement strand
TATATATATATATATAAAAATATATATATATATATAAATACACATTCTTTTTCATATTATTTTCCATTATAGAAAAAACCCTGATGCTGGGAAAGATTGAGGGCAGGGGGAGAAGTGGGCAACAGAGAATGAGATGATTGGATGGCATCACCAACTCAGTGGACATAAGTGTGAGCAAACTCTGGGGTGTAGTGAAGGACAGGGTAGCCTGGCATGCTGCAGTCCATGGGGTCACAAATAGTTGGAGACGACCTAGCGACTGAATAACAGCAACAACAGGCTATTAAATATAGTTTCCTGTGCTGTACAGTAGAACCTTGTTGTATATCCATTCTATATATGATAGTTTACATCAAAATGCAAATGTAATTGCATGTTGGTGCTGCTGCTGCTGCTAAGTCGCTTCTATTCTAATGAAGCAGGTGCAGAGGAAAGTTAGTAGATACTGCTATTTCAGACCTAATATAAAAGCCAAATTTGCATGAAGCACATATAATAGAAGACATGCATAATGACGAGAAGCTGATAATTTGGAAATGCATATTCTTTGATTTGTGAGAACATTTTTTCAGCCGATTTTCTTCCCAGTGGGGTCCCTTAATGGCTTCCTAGGTGGCGCTAGTGGTAGAGAACCTGCTTGCCAATGCAGGAGAGCTAAGAGATGTGGATTCCATCCCTGGGTAGGGAAGCTCCCCGGGAGGAGGGCATGGCAACCCACTTCAGTATTCTTGCCTCAAGAATCCCCATGGACAGAGCACCCTGGCAGGCTACAGTCCATGGGGTCAAAAAGAGTTGGACATGATTGAATTGACTTAGTGTGCATGTATGCATGGGACTCCTAAGAAATATTAGCCAGTTTCCTTCTCTGAACAGACCAGCAGAGGGGTGGGAGATACTGGGCTGAGATTAAATGGTGGTTCTATATAATTGACAGGTTCCCTACAGTGAACATATTTCGATCTGGGGACTGTTCATTTCTGCCAGCCCATCTGTTGCCTGCCTATCCCTTTACATTTCCCCGTGCATGTTCCCCAAAGGGCCACTTGCTTCACCATTACTGAGGTGTCTGGACCAAAAAGCACAAAAAAAGCATACAGGAAAAACCACACAGATGCAGTAAAACAAGTCATGGTCTAAGGTCACACTTCCTCCCTCTTGGCTCACTTCTGAGTCACCAGCAAGCCCACTGGCCCTTGCCGCTCCTGATAACCCTCAGCAGTGTGGTTCTGTCTGATAAAGAGCTGAGAATTCTATTCAGTGACACGTGGGCACCCTGAAGTGACTCAGAGCACGTCACTGAGTGCATGACCCACCTCTGAGTCACCTCAGGTCATTCCAGTGGAGAGCAAGGCTGCAGTGCTGAAATGCTTGTGCCGAGAGGAGTGACTGTCATTCTGTGCAAAACCACCCTCTCCATTCTGACGGTCGCATTTCACAGTCTGTGGGCTCTAGCCTGCAGCAAAGGAGGTCAAAGCAATAGGCTAAATATGACAGCCTGTGTGCCGGGATGGATAAAATCAGATCAACGTATGTCAGTAAACAGTTTAGCGTCTTGCGGAGACGATGACACGGTTTCCATTTACATCTCATCTCTAACCAACTCTGTGACATTTAGGAGGTTGCTTAGCCTCTGTGAGTCAGTTTTCTCTTATCCCTAAAGGGAATTTATTAAAGCCCGTGTGCGGTGCTCAAAATTGCTGGGAGGACTAGAGAAACAGACTTGAGCCTAAGGTCTCAGAAGCTATAATGAAAGCCATGCTGCAGAAATGACCCCTTGTGGAGCCTGCTGCTCCTGACTCCATCTTCCCACAACTTTTATTACAGCATCTAAAACTGGACTCTTCTGCTGTCACCCCCACCAGCAGTATAAATCCTCCGTCCTCCCTCTCATAGGACTCACTTTCAAATGCAAGTCTCATGCAGGGGAAGCTGGTGGTGGGCCTCTGAGGTCTCCTGCCTGCGCTGTAGTTGGGAGGCTGGAGTGGCCAGATTTTGAAGATGCTGCTGGGAGGCAGAATTGATAACATGGGACATGATGAACATGTAAGGACGGTGTTCATAACATACAGAGAGGCCGCAAGTGGCAGGTTGCCTTATAAAACTGGTGTGACTATTAGAGGAGGTCACATTGTCAGGCATCCTCCACAGGATGGCACACACTGGCACCTAATAGATCCCCTTTTCCTTTCATCCCATCTCTGGTGAGAACCTGAAAAATCCCACTCGGCAGAGGTTTGAGAGTTCTGTCAAGGAATTTCTCAGTATGCTGTGACTAATCGTGTTGACACTGAATCTTTGCCTTAACGTGGGAGCAAAGAAACAGTCTGATCTCTCCAAGCTCTTCTTTGATGCTATTTTTTGCTAAGGAGCTTGTCAGCACAAAGGATCAGAATGCACAGGATAGTGGGCTGTATGTATTCTCTTTTCTGGCCCCAGGAAGGTGATTTGCCTTCATAGGATGGAGAGAAGAGGTTCTTGCCCCCTGGCTCCCAAAGCATCTGGGAATGAATATCATGCTGGGAGCTGGTGCAACAGAGATGGATGAAACCCCATGTGCCTCCTCGATGGGCTGGTTCCTGGTCGTCCCACTCTTGAACCTTGTGGTGAGCAACAAGCTTGCTCTCATCCTTAGCTGTGACCCAAGGATTGTGCTTTATCCTCACATAGAGCCACTTGGCCAGAACCTAGAAAATGGTCATGGGAGTCGGGAGGTGAGAGAGAGGAATATGTTCTCTTCCTCTTTTGGGAGCAAACCCTTGGAGAGGTACTAGCAAGGCTTGCTGATATAATGATGGGATACTGGGGACCCGAACTCAGTCAGGTAGGATGTTTGCCAAAAGTCAGCACAACAGATAAGTAATCTCTGTCATGAAACCAAAGGCAGAAGCGTGAGGCTGTGCCTAGAAGGTCAAGGGCTAAGTTGATGTAAGAAAGGAGAAGGTAGTAAGCAATGATGGAAAAAGTGAGAGTTTATCAGATGGTCCTCCAAACAGCAAATGTGAAGGCCCAAAGGTATTCTATTATGGGCTGTCTAGGTAGCATCTTTATAGGTGTTTTATAGAAATAACAGTCTTCTGTTTGTTCAGTAATCTGAAGTTTGAAAAAATAATTTTATATATTTTATTCTATATGATCTTAGTATACCCAAAGGTGAGCTAGTTGTTGCTAAGTTGCTAACTCTTTGAGTAAGTGAGTTAATTCTGTTGTCTGACTTTTTGCAACCCCATGGGCTATAGCCCACCAGACTCCCCTGTCCTTCACTATCTCCTGGAATTTGCTCAAATTCATGTCCACTGAGCCAATGATACCATCCAGCCATCTCATCCTCTGTAACCCCATTCTCCTTTTGCCTTCAGTCTTTCCCAGCTAGGTAGCTGGTATTATCCCACTTTTTACAGATGAACAAAAGCATAGTGAGTCAAAGTTAAAAGAGTTTGACTCAGGCTACATGGTGACTCTGTGAAGCGGGACTCGGACCAAATGCTCTTTCATTATTTAGGATGCCAGGCTGTGGCTAGAAGAGTCTTCAAAACCTTTCCATGAAGATTATAAACAAAAATATTGGGGAGGGGGAGTGAGTGGCAAGAGTTTCCCACTTGACTTTCCATGGGCTTCCATGAGAATGTTTTAAATTTGATCTCATGGATATTTTCCTCTAAGGTTCTAATGTAAAACTCCAGAATTATACACTTTTGATTTGCCATTAAAATAAGTAAGGTTTAGGATGTTCCGTTGCAGACTTTGCCCTTTGCACACCTTCCTCACTTAGGAGAACAGGTGCTTGTTAATTATAAGGAGGGACTTGAAATTCTCAGGAATATTTTCATCCTTGTTGAATCAGCTGTTGAGCTGAAAACAAATCATGAAAGACAGAAAACTTACACCCTTGGTAGGCTGTTTGAAAGTGACACACAGATTTAGATATTGACTCTTAGAGGTCTGAGATGGTCTGGAGCCATTTCATAACAGTACCTGGGTCATCCTTCCATGCCTTACTCAAGGTTCCTATTTGGGTAAAGTAAGCCTCTGAATTGCAGCCATGAAATTAAAAGATGCTTGCTCCTTGGAAGGAAAGTTATGACCAACCTAGATAGCATATCAAAAAGTAGAGATATTACTTTGCCAACAAAGATCCATCTAGTCAAGGCTATGGTTTTTCCAGTGGTCATGCATGGATGTGAGAGTTGGACTGTGAAGAAAGCTGAGTGCCGAAGAATTGATGCTTTTGAACTATGGTGTTGGAGAAGACTCTTGAGAGTCCCTTGGACTGCAAGGAGATCCAACCAGTCCATCCTAAAGGAAATCATTCCTGGGTGTTCATTGGAAGGACTGATGCTGAGGCTGAAACTCCAATACTTTGGCCACCTCATGTGAAGAGTTGACTCATTGGAAAAGACCCTGATGCTGGGAGGGATTGGATGCAGGAGGAGAAGGGGACGACAGAGGATGAGATGGCTGGATGGCATCACCGACTCAATGCACATGAGTTTGGTTAAACTCTGGGAGTTGGTGATGGCCAGGGAGGCCTGGTGTGCTGCGATTCATGGCGTCGCAAAGAGTCGGACATGACTGAGTGACTGAACTGAACTGAAGCCTCTGAAAAGGTACCACATTAGCAAGATTCTTATATGTAAAATAACTTTCTAGTGAATTGCACTTTTAGCTCAGTTGGTAAAGAATCTGCGTGCAATGCAGGAGACCCCAGTTCAATTCCTGGGTCAGGAAGATCCCGTGTAGAAGGGATAGGCTACCCACTCCAGTATTCTTAGGCTTCCTTGGTGCCTCAGATGGTAAAGGAAATGCCTGCAGTGTGGGAGACCTGGGTTTGATCCCTGGGCTGGAAAGATCCCCTGGAGGAGGGCATGGCAACCCACTCCAGTATTCTGGCGTAGAGAATCCTCATGGACAGAGGAGAATCCCCATGGACTGGCGGGCTACAGTCCACAGGGTTGCAAAGAGATGAACACGACTGAGCAATAGACCATGGAGCTCTTCAGAGCCACTAAGTGTCTATAGAATCCAGGGGAAACGTAAAATGTAAACTTAATCATTTAGGGGTTTTAGCTATTCTCAGTTGTTAGGATATTTGATTGAATTTTAGCACTTGTCCTACCTTCTTCCTTGGATTGTTAGGAGTAGAAAAAAAAGCAGAGAGACTGTCCAGGAGAACAATTCCATATGTGTAAAGCACCGAAATAATTATTGTGGTTATTTTTTTAACTAAAGGGCTCAATTCTCAAATATACTTTTAGGCAGGAAAAAAAAGTTTCATGTATATATAATAGAGTCTCTCTTAATACACCAGTTTTAAGAAGAGGCTGATTTTGTCCCATGTATCTGATCAGTTGGCAGTTTATGCCAACCCATTGGCAAAATAAGTGTGAACTCAAAAGAGGCTTTTACAAAACAAACGGATTCCAGCTGCCCCATATAATATGAAACATTGATTTTTTTTTCCCTCTGAACTTTCTTAACTATAATTTGCCATATCATTGGTCTTGAAATGAAGATTACATAAGATTTGATACACTTACAGTTGCTTAATATTCATTCCCGTTGGAGGAGCTGCAAGCATGACGAGAGTTCCAGAAACTCAGCAGGAATGTTTAAAGGCCTCCTCCATGCATAATCCACCTGCAGGCACAGAACTGCACGCTTTTCCCTAAATACTCCATGACTGGTCCATCTTTGGTATGTGTTCAGTTGCTAAGTCCTGTCCGACTCTTTGTGACCCCATGGACTGTAGCCCACCAGGCTCCTCTACCATGGTATTTCCCACACAAGAACACTGGAATGAGTTGCCATTTCATCCTTGAGGGGATCTTTCTGACCCAGGAATTGAACCTGCATCTACTGAATTGGCAGGTGGATTCTTTACCACAGCACTGCCTTGGTGATTATCCACTTACAACAGGGCAGTGTCCCCGTGTCAACCACCTCCTGCTTCCAGTAATTGCATACGAGTTACTCTTTAGAATGTTAGCTGTAACTCTTGGCTTTAGCTACCAGTCCTCATGAAATAGAAGTATTATGTAATATAAACAATATGGCCTATCTACCTCAAAATTCTGACTCAAAAAGACAGTGACATTCCTCCCTGAATCTGTTTTGTTTCAATGACTTGTTGTTACTGAACTGTAATCCATGGATTTATGCAAGTAAATTATTCTTTATCCAGGTTAAGCATCAAAACTCTCTTGAGACTCCCCTCTACCCCAGAAAATACATTCACTGGAACTTTACCACAAACTGACAAATCAGAATATTTAGAGTCAAATCTGTGCACGTGTGTTTTGGAGCATCTCCTTGCTGCTAAGTCACTTCAGTCGTGTCCGACTCTGTGCGACCCCATAGACGGCAGCCCACCAGGCTCCCCCGCCCCTGGAATTCTCCAGGCAAGAACACTGGAGTGGGTTGCCATTTCCTCCTTAGGTGACCCAATAAAAAGCTCTTAACCTCCCGAATTTCCCCCATCTATTTATAACCAAAATATCCAAGCAAAACTCATAGGATGTTACTAATACATACTATCCCTTCAAACTTTCTTCAATGAGAATACATTTCTCCTGCCTCCAGTGAAAGTTTTGACAATTCTCGACCCCTTTTCTGCTCACTCTTATGTGATCTGTAGTTGTGACAAACATAATCTCAATTTATGAGTAGAATAATAATACGGGTCCAACTGCCCATAATAACCAATGGTTTAAATATAACTTTGTGCTAAATCTTCTCCCTCCCACAGTTTGGACCTTCTGGTTGTAAGCCTGAAAGTAGGGTTCTCTCCTTTTACCTGCTTACCTTCTCACGATGTGCTTGACTTTTTCTAAAGGATTTTCACCAAGTTCTAAACTTGGGTGGGGAGGACATGTGAAATGCTCAGACAGTTCCTAACTGGCTGGGTAGTTTTCTACTCACTGTTCTAGCAGTTGATTAAACCTGTCAGAACTGGGAGGGACCAGCTGGTAACTTTATGTCGTGATCAATGTGACGGTTTCACGGACTCTTCAGAGATTCCCTCCTGGGACCCTTCTGCTGCAGTTATCATGAACCTAGTGGGTATTTCTCTACTTTGTACCATCACTAATGCCCCATCCCTCAACCCTGGGCATGAACCCTGTAAACTACAGCCTCTTTTTGCTAAGAATTATTCTTCCCTTTATGTGATTCTTTGGGCAGAACTCAAAACATCCTCAGGTGGGCTAGTGGTAAAGAATCCACCTGCCAATGCAGGAGACCCAAGAGAGGTGGGTTGGATCCCTGGATTGGGAAGATCCTCTAGAATAGGAAATGGCACCCCACTCCAGTTATTCTTTTCTGGAAAATTCCACGGGCAGAGGAGCCTGGTGGGCTACAGCCTATGGGGCTGCAAAGAATTGGACACAACTGAGCAGCTGAGCGCACACATACACAACACATCCTCACATGTGACCCTCTCCAACAAAACCCACTCTGTCTAGGATGACACCCCACATCACTTGTGTTCATGGGCAGTGGGCCGCAGGCTGATACCGCACTGTAGCCTCTGCAAGATCCATCCTCAAGGCTCCTCCAGCCCCTCGATTTCCCAGGATGGAGACCTCTGAGAGTCCCCACAAAGCCCTCCTCACTGAGCTTGTGGTTAGAAGGAAGTGCTGCCTCCTCTTCAAAAGGGATGGAGTGACTCACAGCTGACAGAAGCTGTCCCCAAAGACGTCTTTTCACCAACTTCCTGCTTGCCTTCTCTGGAGCCTTTTGCTATTCCTGGTCAGACTGAGGAACCAGGAAACACAGAGCAGGTTCTCAGGGACACTTCTCCAGTTGTGTCCTCCAGGACACAGGAGGAGGAATCTGTCTTTAGTGTGTGGATGCCTGTCAAACTGGGGTCTCAGAGGCAAGTGAGGCAGGCAGAGTCTCATTCGACCCTTCTGCCCCACAGATGTAGTGTGAATTGAAGAGTTTATACACACCACAAAGCCACTAGTCAAGGAATGTTGAAGAAGGATCACCCTGACTGCTTCATGGAGCAAGGGAGAGGCAAGATCCCAGTGTAATAAGTATTATACTTGTGTTTTATGAGGTTTCTAGATAATTCAAGTCAGGAAACATCCTTTAACTCCCGTGAGGCTGAGACCTATTTTTGTTTATTTCTCATTTGCATCTTCTGATACTGCCTAGTTGTTGTTCAGTCACTAAGTTGTATCCGACTCTTTTCGACCCCATGGGCTGCAGCACGCCAGGCTTCCCTGTCCTTCACTATCTCCCGGAGCTTGCTCAAACTTATGCCTGTTGAGTCGGTGATACCATCCAACCATCTCATCCTCTTTTGCCCCCTTCTCCTCCTGCCTTCAATTTTTCCCAGCATCAGGTCTTTTCCAGTGAGTTGGCTCTTTGCATCAGGTGGCCAAAGTACTGGAGCTTCAGCTTCAGCATCAGCCCTTCCGATGAATATTCAGGCTTGGTTTCCTTTAGGATGGACTAATTTGATCTCCGTGCTGTCCAAGGGACACTCAAGAGTCTTTTCCAGCAGCACAGTTTGAAAGCATCAGTTCTTCGGTGCTCTTTGGTACTACCCAGTTAGGTAGCTTTAGACTAGGAAAGGAAGCCCATCTCAGGTGGCTGGAAGTACAGTGTCCCATGCTCAGTTTTGGAGGTCTGTGGATGAAAGCTTCCAGAGGTCCACGAACCTCCTGATCTTATACCAGCCTGCTCTATGGCTTCAAGCAGAAAGGTAGCATCAGAACAAAATAAGCCAGTGTCAGAGCATTCTGAACTGATCAGACTGAAGTAACTACATGTTTGGCATTCAGAGATCAGGCCAGGTCAAGTTGAATCATTTCATTA
The DNA here is from genome assembly GCF_000754665.1 of Bison bison bison. Taxonomy (NCBI): domain Eukaryota; kingdom Metazoa; phylum Chordata; class Mammalia; order Artiodactyla; family Bovidae; genus Bison; species Bison bison. The sequence continues at coordinate 5,473,843 of NW_011494917.1, read as the reverse complement.
TTCGTTTCTTTACCAAAAGGAGATGAATTGCATACATGAGTATCTTCCTTTCACGCATTCCATTCCAGCTTTCTCCCAAACATTGAATGACCAAGAACCCTCTCCACTCTCTAAGACCAAGCAATCATTTCAATAAAGCCATTCTAAATTCAAGCCAAGACAACTTTCTCCCTCCAAATCTCTCTGAAGGGTATAAAACTCTGAGTCAGTCTTTACAACTTACATCATTTAATAAATCTTATCTTCTCTGTCTGAATATGGACGTTAGGTTCATGAAAGACTTGGTATTCCTCTCTAGGAATTACTGTTATTTACGTTTTAAACATTTTTTTTTAAATTACAAAACTCACTTGAAATATTTTTCTGTATAAGATGAACAGTCTACACTAAAGGTAAGTTCAAGTCTCATTTTAGATACAGGAAATAGCTTGCAGCTTCAGGTTGGAAGGTTTTTTCTGTTTGTATAGAACTCTAGGAGGAAACTGTAATTCTTTATTGCAAAACTAATGAGATTTTGTGTCTCCCTCTACTGTTTTCCAAAGTTACATTTTATTTACTTATTTATTTTTTATTTTATTATTTATTTTATTTTTTCATTTTATCTATTGACATGTAATTGCTTTACAGTGTTGTTTCTGCTGTACAATGAAGTAAATCAGCTGTATGTATACATAAAACCCCTTTCTGTTGAATCTCTCTCCTATCCCCTGAATCCCCAATGGGCCTATAGTCTGTCCTACAGAATGAATTAAGTCCAGAGTTTCATTTTAGCCTTCTAATATTTATCTGAACACTTGGCAGCAAGGGTGCTCATTGAAACAATAGCATGGTCCCTGAGACTTTCAACAAATAAGAAAATAAACAAGATATTTAAAACAGAAAAGCTATGCGACCACATCTATAAAATCATCTTAATAAGCCACTGTATGGCTTAATAACTTAGAAAGGTTTCTATGAAGAGGTATTACAGTTAATACAAGAAAATGTGTTCTGTGCTTAGTCTCTCAGTTGTGTCTGACTCTGTAGCCCCCCAGGCTTCTCTGTCTGTGGGGTTCTCCAGGCAAGAATACTGGAGTGGGTAGCCATGCTCTCCTCCAAGGGGTCTTCCCAACCCAGGAATCGAACCAGGGTCTCCTGCCTTGCAGGCAGATTCTTTATCAGCTGAGCTACACGGGAAGCCCATACAAGAAAACATCTCAGAATATTTTTAAATTAAAGAAGGCTGAAATTTTTTAGGAAATGTGTGAGAAATAATTCAACATGCTAGTATTTTGCCATTTTAAACTAAGAGCCTATGTAATCTGGTTTTTAAAGATAGAAAATCTAAATTTGAGATTCTTTCCAAGAGCCCAGAAAGACAATAATACTCCTCAGATTCTGCCAAAATCAGTTTTGCCATTATCTTCATTCTTTAGAAGGCTTAGAAAGAGTTTTGTTAACACACCCCAAATGCAGGGAGATCTGACTGGGGGGAAAAAAATGACATCTGGCTTAATTAGGATATTTCATGGTTGAACTAATGCAGCCCTGAATTATATAGAAGAAAAACTTGGCTGCTTCTTTGTACTTGGGAAAGTTAGATACGGGCTCAGTTTGGGATGAAGAAACACTGTACATTCTCTGGAAGATATTTCAAAGCTGTAGAAACTGGAGACAAAAACTGTCTGCTCTACTAGGGAATCTGAATGTATAATAAATAAAGCCAGTAACTTTTTTTTTTTTTCTTTTTCTCCCTCAGTTTCTTGAGTTTGTCCAATAGAATTTTCAATTAGTTTTAAAAAAAAAAATCTTGAATTGCTTCTGAATTTAAATAACCCTGTTTTATTTCTTTGAACTAAATTGAAGACCATTTAAACATTTTTTCTCCAGCATAGAAGGGGTCACTTAATGTTGAAACATAGAAAAGTTGGAAAGCTGACATAGAGAAGAAGAACCTTTAAACTGTGCTGGCTGCTGCATTTTTAAAAGTGAATCCTCTGTTATGTTATTCCTTGGGGCAGAAAAGCATCCCGGGATTGATCTGAAATGATTTAACTTAGCACCATCGGGCTGTTTCAGGAGACTATTCTTCTAATTTTCAGTTGTGGTATCATAATACATTTAAGCTTCTTATATAGCTAAAGTACTTATACATGAAAAGACTACTTTTAGTTAATACCTGAGAAAATAAATAAGGTTTGTACTAAAGTTGCATTTAAAATGCAGTGAAATTTAGTCTTTCTGATTCATGTTAGGTGTTTGGTTTAGTGGGTTTCCTGACCTATTAATGTTTACGCTCCTGCTTAGTCACTTTAGTCGTGTCCTACTCTTTTCGACCCTATGGACTGTAGCCTGTCAAACTCCTCTGTCCATGGGATTCTCCTCTGTCCATGGGACTCCCCTCCTCCAGGGTATCTTCCCCACCCAGGGATCAAATCTGCATTGCAGGCAGATTCTTTACTGCTGAGCCATGGGGGAAGCCAAATTAATGTTTATTTTGCATAATAATCAGCACTACAGATACATAGGTATATAGCAGTTTAGACTTTTAACAGCAGCACAGATTTTTAAAAATTTGACAGGTTTTTCTCCTTTCCTCACTAGTCCACCCACACATGTAGACGTTTATTATAGCTGCATATTTATTACCATTTATATAATACTGTCATATTAAAAATGCCTACATTTTATTCTACTCCAAATATTTAAACATGTAAATGTAACAAAGTAATATTTTGTCATTATTGTGACAAAACCATCTTAAGTTACTAGGCTAGTTAGTAAATCACACATTTGTAAGCTTCCTTTTAAGGTCAGTACGGCTGGCTATTAAAGTTACTTTATCTTTGTTTATTTATATTTGATACTGTATCCTCTCTTTCTATTGCGAAAGTCATATTTATGTTGAGTGCAAATGAAAACTTCCAGGGCCACGTTCCTATAAGACTGAAAGGCACATTAGCAACTGTTTCTTCAGCAAGTGTTAGTGTTCTTAGCTAGTGTTCTTGTTTAAAAAAAAAAAAAAAAAAGTGACGCTTCCAGTATGTGAATCATAATTACAGGATGCTGCTATCGTGGGTTTTCCTTTTTGCTGTGCTCCATCCTTCCTTTGCTCTCCTCATGAGTGAGTGGACTTTCTCTTCTCCCTGGAGGTGGCAGCTAGCCAGCGCCCTATACTTTGTGCCGCATGATAAACAGGACCGCGGTTAGCTATCCTACGAACAAACTGAAGTGGCTTCTTTTGTAATATGTAGGATGCCAAATGCCCACTGAGCGATACTCTCATGAATTGTCTCTTTTTTTAATGAGAAAGTTGCTTCATCTGTGTCTGTCGTGACTCCTAATGCAGGTATCTTTGGGTTTCCACAATTGTGTGGTTTTGCTTGCATTGGTATGAAAAAGCCCAGTTCAGGAAACCTTTTCATACTCTGAAGCCTCTGATGAAACCTTAAGTGTTTCTGAAATAAACAGTTGATTCTTTGAGTTGATTTATAAGTAGAATTTGCTGTCGACTTAGGCATTAAGGAATTTATTTCTGACTGGAAACTACCCTCCTGAAACAAAACAAACCTACCCACTCTCCTTACGTCAGCATCCACCCTTCTCCAGTTCAACATAACCCTGCCTGAGGTAGGCTGATTTCCCATCCTGCTCTGAATCCTAAGCTGGCCGTATTCTATATAGTTTCTTCCCCAGCAGGAACTCTGGCACAGATTTTCTGTCTGAGGCAGGAGCAGCTTTACTCTCAAGGTTTTCTTGTTGTTATAGCCTCAGAATGCTTCACTTTATCGTTATTATTTGTAAATAAATTTTTGTTGGAGTATAGTTACTTTACAATGTTGTGTTTCTGCTGTACAGCAAAGTGAATGAGCTATATGGATACATATAGCCCCTCTCCTTTTGGATTTTCTTCCCGTTTAGGTCACCGCAGAGCACTGAATAGAGTTCCCTCTGCTATGCAGTAGGTTCTCATTAGTTATTTATGTTATATGTGTGTGCTCAGTTGCTCAGTTGTGTCCAGCTCTTTGTGACCCCATGGACTAGCCCACCAGGTTCCTCTGTCCATGGGATTTTTTTTCAGGCAAGAATACTGGAGTGGGTTGTCATTTCCTCCTTCAGAGGATCTTCCCAAACCAGGGATCTAACCTACATCTTCTTGGTCTTCTGCATTGCAGGCAGATTCTTTATCCATGAGCCATCTTTTATACCTAGGGCTTCCCTGATAGCTCAGCTGGTAAAGAATCTGCCTGCACTGCAGGAGACTCTGGTTTGATTCCTGGGTCAGGAAGATCCCCTGGAGAAGGGATAGGCTACCCACTCCAGTATTCTTGGGCTTCCCTGGTGACTCAGACAATAAAGAATCTGCCTGCAATGCAGGAGATCTGGGTTTGATCCCTGGGTTGGGAAGATCCCCTGGAGGAGGGCATGGCACACCATCCCAGTATTCTTTCCTGGAGAATTCCATGGACAGAGGAGCCTGACAGGCTACAGTCCATGGGATCATAAGGGGTTGGACATGACTGATGACTGAGCACACAAATGCACACATCAGTAGTGTATGCATGTCAGGCCCTATCTCCCGATAGTGGTTAGAGCTCCATGTTTGCACTGCTGAGGGTGCAGATTTAATCCCTGGTCAAGGAGCTAAGCGGAGAAGGCAATGGCAACTCACTCCAGTACTCTTGCCTGGAAAATCCCATGGATGGAGGAGCCTGGAAGGCTGCAGTCCATGGGGTCGCTGAGGGTCGGACACAACTGAGCGACTTCACTTTCACTTTTCACTTTCATGCATTGGAGAAGGAAATGGCAACCCACTCCAGTGTTCTTGCCTGGAGAATCCCAGGGATGGGCGAGCCTGGTGGGCTGCTGTCTATGGGGTTGCACAGAGTCAGACATGACTGAAGTGACTTAGCAGTAGCAGTAGCAAGGAGCTAAGAATCTGAAAGCCAAGCAGTATGGCCAAAAAAAAAAAAATGTGTTTAAAGGATGATTCACTTTAATATTGAGGAGATGTGTGCTTCCTGAGCTGACCTGATTGAATTCTTTTTCTTCATCCTGAATTTATGAGCATTTCAAGTTCTAGTGCGTCTCCTACCTGCTACCATTGGAAAGGAAGTTCTCGGACTTACCTAAGTTCTGTTTGTCCTCCTGCTCAGTCTCTTTGTATGTTCTGTAAGTACAGCTCTAGCCTGCAGGATGTGAGGGTCAACACTGGAATCTTTGTTGAAAGAAAGCTAATATATGTGCTGATGTTTGAAAGCTAATGGTAAGAGAAGATGACTAATCAAGAATCCACCCCCTGAGCTGGAGGATGTATGACTAATGGAGTTTTCAAACTACATACTGAGATTGGGATGCCTGGGAGAGAGAAGGGACTAAGAGAAATAGGAAGCTGGTTTTTTTAAGTATGTATTCATTTATTTGGCTGCACTGGGTCTTAGTTGTAGCACGTGGTTTCGTTCAGTTGTGGCATGCAGGATCTAGTTCCCTGACCAGGGATTGAACCTGGGCCCCCTGCCTTGCGAGCACGGAATCTTAGCCACTGGGTCCCCAGGGACGTCCCCTAGGAGTTTAATTTTAAATATATTAAGTTGCACATGCCTACTGGATATCTAAGCAGAGATATCAAGTGAAGAGTTGGACATATGGGTGGAAGCTATAAATTCAGAATTCATCAGGTGATAAATGTGTTTCAATTTATGGATCTGGAAGAGATGAGCAGTAGAGAAGGATAGAAGATGGGCACGGATGAAGTGTCACATTTTTTGCAGTTTAGTGCTGAGGGCAATGGTAGCGACCATGGCAAAAGCACATGGGAGTCTGGTACTGACCTTCACCAAAGGAGAATGACAAGTGGTCGTAGTGACTTACAGTGTGCTGAGAAGACTCAAAACTCCAACGAAGGCACCTTGTGCTACCTTCCTACAGTGTTCATTGAAATGTACAGTTTTATGGTTTGTCCCAGTCTAACTGGTTATGCAGCCTGATTTTAGCCTGATGCATATAAAAGATGCTCGGTAAACTTGTGCCTTGGCTATCCTGAGACCTAGATGCCTTTGCAACTATCATACAGGTTAGTAATCCAAAGCTGACACACAGCCTGTACTATTGAGAGAGGACTCTGGGAACCCTGCCTAAAAGACTCAGAACTCTTTGACATACCTTTCTTTTCCTGCTGTACTGCTTCCTTACCTTTATTAAAGCCCTTAGAGAGCACTGCCTACTCTAGGATTTCACAATGTTGTTCAGTTGCTTTGTCGTGTCAGACTCTGCAACCCCATGAACTACAGTACACCAGGCTTCCCTGTCCTTCACTATCTTCTGGAGTTTGCTCAAACTCATGTCCATTGAGTCAGTGATGCCATCCAACCATCTCATCCTCTGTTGCCCGCTTTTCCTCCCGCCCTCAATCTTTCCCAGCATCAACGTCTTTTCCAATGTGTTGGCTCTTCCCATCAGGTGGTCAAAGTATTGGAGCTTCAGCTTCAGTCCTTCCCATGAATATTCAGGATAGATTTCCTTTAGGACTGACTGGTTTGATCTCTTTGCTGTCCAAGGGACTCTCAAGAGTCTTCTCCAGCACCACAGTTCAAAGTATCAATTCTTTGGTGCTCAGACTTCTTTATGGTCCAGCTCTCACATCCATACATGACTACTGGAAAAACCATAGCTTTGATTACACAGATTTGTGATGGCAAATAATGTCTCTGCTTTTTAATATGCTGTCTAGGTTGGTCATAGCTTTTCTTCCAAGGAGCAAGCATCTTTTAATTTCATGGCTACAGTCACCATCTACAGTGATTTTGGAGCCTAAGAAAGTAAAGTCTCTCACTGTTTCCATTGTTTCCCCATCTATTTGCCATGAAGTGATGGGACCAGATGCCATGGTCTTAGTTTTTTGAATGTTGAGTTTTAAGCCAGCTTTTTCACTCTCCTCTTTCACCCACATGAAGAGGCTCTTTAGTTCCTCTTCACTTTCTGCCATAAGGGGGTGTCACCTGCATATCTGAGGTTGTTGATATTTCTCGATGCTATCTTGATTCCAGCTTGTGAGTCATCCAGCCCAGCATTTTGTATGATATACTCTGCATAGAATTAAATAAGCAGAGTGACAATATACAGCCTTGATGTACTCCTTTCCTAGTTTTGAACCAGTCCATTATTCTATTCTCAGTTATAGCTGTTGCTTCTTGTCCTGCATGGGTTTCTCAGAAGATAGGTAAGGTGGTCTGGTATTCCCATCTCTTTAAGAATTTCCTACAGTTTGTTCTGATCCACAGAGTGAAAGGCTTTAGCATAGTCAATAAAACAGAAGTAGAATTTTTTTTTTAATTCCCTTGCTTTTTCATGAGTCCTTTTGATTATCCAACTCTGTGTACCTACTGCAGTGATGAACCTTATGGGGACAGGGCACCTAAAAGCAGGAGATCCCAGGCTATGGGATGGTAGGAGTTATGCTGCAAGGTTGGTTACAGTCTTTAGTCTGCTCAGAGTATGGCTTCAGACAGCTCTTGAGGATATCGGGGAATGGCCCTATCTCTTGGGGATGAGGAAAAGATAAGAACAAGGAAATGCCTTGTCATCTTTGTATGACACCATGCGGATAGTACCTGGCACAGAGTGGAGACCTAGAAAAATGTTTTTTAAATGAGTGAATGAATAAAGGAATGCACAGATGAAGAGAGGTGGTCATACTGGCTGTTTTTCAGCAGCCCTGAACTCCAGAGAGTGGTTCAAACTTTAGCAAAGTTTGATTCCTCCAACAGCCTGGGAACTCCAGCTTCAAGGCCTGGGGGTTTGCGTTTCCTCTTCTCAGCACACATTCCCCACATGTCCTTGAAGTTCACTCCCTCACTTCGTTTGGGACATTGCTCAAATCAGGGAGATGCTTGCTGATCTCCATATCCAAAACATAGCCTTTGCCCTCTATCTTTTATGCCACCTCATTGTTCCTCATAGAACGTCTTGCTACCTGATCTTGTATTATCTGTATACCTGTTAAGTCTGTGTATTTAAGGACTGCCATCCCAGAATATCCACCCCACTTTAGTAGGTGTTTCTGTGGCTCATCCACTGCCCTAATCCTAGAGCCTGGAGCAGTGTCTGGCATATATGACATGCTCAAAAAGCATTTGTTCGGCGAATAGGCTCTCATGCCCAACCCATATGGTTTTCACCCATGTGGTTGGGTATCGGGGGTCATCATCCATCGTGGAATGGGTGATGGGATTTAGGACTGAGGTGATCCCTGGGATGCAGGGCTTTGAGTTTTAAATCCAGAGGAGTTGGTCACTCTCCTGAACTTCTGATTCAGCTTCCTGTTTGTTTACTCATTCTTCCATTTCTTAGTGCTACCATATAGTGGCACTGGTTTAGGTGCTGTACTGGAATACGGCCATGCACAAGTCAGACAAAACATACACTGTCATGAAGCTTGTATTCCTCAGCGAGGGCAGGAACTTGAACTAATGGATGCTACGGTTCACCCTACACAGTACGACTGGTGTTAAATTCCACAGGATGATGGTACAGTATCACTGGCCAGCTGGTGTGCTCAGGAGAGAAGCAAGCCATGGCTGGAGGTAGGCTCTGCTGTGGTGGCAGCCCACTAACTCCCACCAGAAAGGAATCTGCTGCCCTGGGTTCTGGCCAACATCTCCATTCTGTCTGTAGCTAAGACATATCAAAACCCACATACACTTCAACTCACAAGTGTTTTAACCAATTTTTCCTATTAACATTATTAATTGTTAAACATCTTGTGACTGAGCACATCAGCTGAGCTGGCCTAAGGCAAAGCTCAAGGAAAGGTTAGTGCCTCCTTTTCGGCATCAGCCTCCATACTTGAAGCATTATGTTGCGACGTCCTTTCAGATCAAACTGAACTAGCTTACGATTCCCTCTTTATTCTCCATAATTTCTTCCTACTCAGAATTCACCCTCTTGTCTTATTCCTCAGTGTTCTGAGTGAAAAAAGATTCTTGAGTTCTTGCAAATGCATATGCTTGCTCACAGACCATCAGCCACAAGATAACCTTTATGCATATGATAGGTACTTTCTTGAAGGTGATTTACCCAAACCAGGGACTCTAGTGCCTGTGATTTGTTGGGATATGTCATGTCTCTCATGGAGAGAATGAACTCATCGCATGTATGGGGTCAGCCTTGACCAGCATTTAAATGTTCGCTTTCAGTCCTCACAAGTCCTCATATTAAGCCCCTTGGTAGTGCCTGGTTTCTTTATGCCCTCAGGCAAGTAGGCCCATGATAAACTTCTCAGTTTCAGAAAATATATATCATAGAGTTTTTGAATGTCAACTTACAGCTTCCACTTTCTTCTCAAATGTTTCCGGTGTGCTGTGGGGCTCAGGGTAGGGATGGTATTTGAAGAATTCTTGGCTCAGTGCATGACTTGTTCCACTCTCTCAGCATCCCTGTCAAGCAGTTTAATTATGCAAATAAGAACTCAGCTGAGGGTTTGGGGGAGGGGTGGTGGAGAGAGGAACAGTGCAGGGAAGTGCTAGACAGGCATTATGCCAAGAATATCCACACTTCCTATATTGAGAAATCTCCCTTTTTTTTTTTTTCGCATTCCCCCTATGATGAAAAAAGAATTTGAAAGTCTGGTCTTTTATCTTCTTTTACACCTTTCTGCTGTCTGCTTCCTGTTCAAAAAAATTTTTAAATGCTGATTTTTGTTTTAACTCCTTGTCTCTGTCTCCCTTTAAGAGATGTTCACAGTAAAATAAGTAATGCTGCTCATGTTAATGTGTCTTAAGTTTCACAGTATAAAAGGATTTTCCTTTCTACCTTCTGAAGGTCAGTGGGTTCTGACTCAAAGATGAAATTTAATGTTGGTGATGGGGAAGCCAGCAACGGATCCCCTTCAAGTATGACTTGGATTGTTTGGATGAGGCCTGGGGAAGGGTTGACCAGTTACCCAGTCTGAGTGTTGCTGCCTTCAGTTCAGTTGCTCACTCATGTCTGACTCTTTGCAACCCCATGAATCGCAGCACGCCAAGCCTCCCTGTCCATAACCAACTCTCAGAGTTTACTCAAACTCATGTCCATCAAGTCGGTTATGTCATCCAGCCGTCTCATCTTCTGTCGTCCCCTTCTCCTGCTGCCCCCAATCCCTCCCAGCATCAGAGTCTTTTCCAATGAGTCAGCACTTTGCAAGAGGTGGCCAAAGTACTGGAGTTTCAGCTTTAGCATCAGTCCTTCCAATGAACACCCAGGACTGAACTCCTTTAGAATGGACTGGCTGGATCTCCTTGCAGTCCAAGGGACTCTCAAGAGTCTTCTCCAACACCACAGTTCAAAAGCATCAATTCTTCAGCACTCAGCCTTCTTCACAGTCCAACTCTCACATCCATACATGACCACCATAGCCTTGACTAGACGAACCTTTTTTGGCAAGGTAATGTCTCTGCTTTTGAATATGCTATCTAGGTTGGTCATAACTTTTCTTCCAAGGAGTAAGCGTCTTTTTATTTCATGGCTGCAGTCACCATCTGCAGTGATTTTGGAGCCCAGAAAAATAAAGTC
>NW_011494917.1:5462528-5463216 GCF_000754665.1 Bison bison bison | reverse complement strand
GCTTCCTGACCTGCACACAGGTTTCTCAAGAAGCAGGTCAGGTGGTCTGGTATTCCCATCTCTTTCAGAATTTTCCACAGTTTATTGTGATCCACACAGTCAAAGGCTTTGGCATAGTCAATAAAGCAGAAAAAGATGTTTTTCTGGAACTCTCATGCTTTTTCCATGATCCAGTGGATGTTGGCAATTTGATCTCTGGTTCCTCTGCCTTTTCTAAATCCACTTGAACATCTGGAAGTTTGTGGTTCATGTATTGCTGAAGCCTGGCTTGGAGAATTTTGAGCAGACCATTACTTTACTAGCATGAGATGAATGCAATTGTGCGTTAGTTTAAGCATTGTTTGGCATTACTTTTCTTTGGGATTGAAATGAAAACTGACCTTTTCCAGTCCTGTGGCCACTGCTGAGTTTTCCAAATTTGCTGGCATATTTAGTGCAACACTTTCACAGCATCATCTTTTAGGATTTGAAATAGCTCAACTGGAATTCCATCACCTCTACTAGCTTTGTTCATAGTGATGCTTCCTAAGACCCACTTGACTTCACATTCTAGGATGTCTGGCTCTGGGTGAGTGATCATACCATCGTGATTATCTGGGTCGTGAAGATCTTTTTTTGTACAGTTCTTCTGTGTATTCTTGCCACCTCTTCTTAATATCTTCTGCTTCTGTTATGTCCATACCATTTC
>NW_011494917.1:5461742-5462428 GCF_000754665.1 Bison bison bison | reverse complement strand
TTTTTTGGCAAGGTAATGTCTCTGCTTTTGAATATGCTATCTAGGTTGGTCATAACTTTTCTTCCAAGGAGTAAGCGTCTTTTTATTTCATGGCTGCAGTCACCATCTGCAGTGATTTTGGAGCCCAGAAAAATAAAGTCCAACACTGTTTCCACTGTTTTCCCATCTATTTCCCATGAAGTGATGGGACCAGATGTCATCATCTTAGTTTTCTGAATTCTGAGCTTTAAGCCAACCTTTTCACTCTCCTCTTTTACTTTCATCAAGAGGCTCTTTAGCTCCTCTTCACTTTCTGCCATAAAGGTGGTGTCATCTGCATATCTGAGGTTATTGATATTTCTCCCAGCAATCTTAATTCCAGCTTGTGCTTCTTCCAGCCCAATGTTTCTCATGATGTACTCTGCATAGAAGTTAAATAAGCAGGGTGACAATATACAGCCTTGGCCTACTCCTTTTCCTATTTGGAACCAGTCTGTTGTTCGATGTCCAGTTCTAACTGTTGCTTCCTGACCTGCACACAGGTTTCTCAAGAAGCAGGTCAGGTGGTCTGGTATTCCCATCTCTTTCAGAATTTTCCACAGTTTATTGTGATCCACACAGTCAAAGGCTTTGGCATAGTCAATAAAGCAGAAAAAGATGTTTTTCTGGAACTCTCTTGCTTTTTCCATGATCCAGTGGATGTTGGC
>NW_011494917.1:5442145-5461642 GCF_000754665.1 Bison bison bison | reverse complement strand
ATCCTACCTTTTCTCCTTTGCTTTTCACTTCTCTTCTTTTCACAGCTATTTGTAAGGCCTCCTCAGACAGCCATTTTGCTTTTTTGCATTTCTTTTCCATGGGGATGGTCTTGATCCCTGTCTCCTATACAATGTCATGAACCTCCATCCATAGTTCATCAGGCAATCTATCTTTCAGGTCTAGTCCCTTAAATCTATTTCTCAGTTCCACTGTATAATCATAAGGGATTTTATTTAGGTCATACCTGAATGGTCCAGTGGTTTTCTCTACTTTCTTCAATTTAATTCTGAATTTGTCAATAAGGAGTTCATGATCTGAGCCACAGTCAACTCCTGGTCTTGTTTTTGCTGACTGTATACAGCTTCTCCATGTTTGGCTGCAAAGAATATAATCAGTCTGATTTCGGTGTTGACCATCTGGTGATGTCCATGTGTAGAGTCTTCTCTTGTGTTGTTGGAAGAGGATATTTGCTCTGACCAGTGCCTTTTCTTGGCAAAACTCTGTTAGCCTTTTCCCTACTTCATTCCATACTCCAAGGCCAAATTTGCCTGTTACTCTTGACTTCCTACTTTTGCATTCCAGAATCCCTATAATGAAAAGGACATCTTTTTTGGGTGTTGGTTCTAAAAGGTCTTGTAGGTCTTCATAGAACCATTCAACTTCAGCTTCTTCAGCATTACTGGTTAGGGCATAGGCTTAGATAAACATGGTATTGCATGGTTTGCCTTGGAAACGAACAGAGATCATTCTGTCATTTTTGAGATGGCATCCAAGTACTGCATTTTGGACTCTCTTGTTGACCATGATGGCTACTCCATTTCTTCTAAGGGATTCCTGCCCACAGTAGTAGATATAATGGTCATCTGAGTTAAATTCACCCATTCTAGTCCATTTTAGTTCGCTGATTCCTAGAATGCTGATGTTCACTCTTGCCATCTCCTGTTTGACCACTTCCAATTTGCCTTGATTCATGGACCTGACATTCCAGGTTCCTATGCAATATTGCTCTTTACAGCATCAGACCTTGCTTCTATCACCAGTCCCATCCACAACTGGGTATTGTTTTTGCTTTGGCTCCATCCCTTCATTCTTTCTGGAGTTATTTCTCCACTGATCTCCAGTAGCATATTGGGCACCTACCGACCTGGGGAGTTCCTCTTTCAGTATATTATCATTTTGCCTTTTCATACTGTTCATAGGGTTCTCAAGGCAAGAACACTGAAGTGGTTTGCCATTCCCTTCTCCAGTGGACCACATTCTGTCAGACCTCTCCACCATGACCCGTCCGTCTTGGGTGGCCCCAGATGGCATGGCTTAGTTTCATTGAGTTAGAAAAGGCCGTGGTCCATGTGATCAGATTGGCTAGTTTTCAGTGATTATGGTTTCAGTGTGTCTGCTCTCTGATGCCCTCTTGCAACACCTACCGTCTTACTTGGGTTTCTCTTACCTTGAACGTGGTGTATCTCTTCATGGCTGCTCCAGCAAAGCACAGCCGCTGCTCCTTACCTTGGATGAGGGGTGTCTCCTCATGGCCACCCCTCCTGACCTTGAATGTGGAGTAGCCCTGCCCCCGAGCAGCCACCGCTTCTTGGATGTGGGGTTGCTCCTCTAGGCCACCGCCCTTGACCTCGGGCGTGGGGTAGCTCCTCTCAGCCGCTGCCTCTGATCTCAGCTGCCTTAGAGGGATGGAAATCCAGAGAACTAAGGGCTAAAAGGCGGCAGCACTTGCACAGCCAGCATCTAGTTGGATCTTATACAATGATGTAAATCTTTGACTTTATTTGAATCTCTATTGACTTGTGTAATGAGAATTTCTCAAATACTACAACTAAAAGTAGTGTGATTCTCCTAAAGTTTTAATGCTTAAGCAGAGTCATATAAATCCTCAGAGACTGAGTACCCTCATATATAATTAAGATTTTTTCAACTCAGCAAATGTAGAGAAATTGTTACTTGCCTGCAACTACACCAGACCCTAGACATATGACATTAAAAGAGAGACAAGTCCTTCCCCTAGAAGAACAGAGCACAAGTAGGGGAGAGACAGCACACGCACATATAACTATGTAAGTAGAAATTGTAGAAGTGCAATGAAGGAAATGTTTTTTTAATAAATAGTGTGAGAGATCTAACACAGATAGGGTGGTCAGAAATCATCTCCTGAGAAAATAACTTTTGAGCTGAGTCTTGGGAGATGAGTAAAAGAGAGAAACTAGAGGAGTTCCAGGTAGAAGACACAGAATAAAGTTCCAGGATGGAAGTGACATTGTTCTGGAGGAACCAGAAGATGCCAGAATATTTGACACTTAAGAGACAGTGTCCTGAGATGAGATTGGCATTAGTCAGGAAAGACCATAGAGATTCATACAGAATAGCTTCAGAGTTTGAATTTTAAGGGAGATTTTTTGGTAAAGTTTTAAGCAGAGGTGTGACATGATCTAATTCTAATGTCTCAAAAAAATCACTTCTGATGTCCATGAGGAAAGAGATTGGTAAGGGAAAAGATTTCAGGCAGAAGACTTCTGAAGAAATCTGGACAACCAGTCATGTCAGCCTGGACTGTGGTGGTGGGAGTGAAAGAAACAGTGGGTTTGATAGCTTTGCAATATTATGCATGGGGCTTGCTGCTGAATTGGACGTGGAGGGTGGGAGTGGGTGAGGAGGAGGAAAGCCGAGGTGTGAGTAACAGGGAATTTTCAGAGATGACTTCTAACTTAATCAAGAATTTTCCTGTAACTATATTTCAGGAGATGCAATTAAAACCAAAACATTTTAAAAATTTGTTTTAAAATTAGGCAAAACTATGTAAATGCAAACAAATTTAAAACCGAGGGGGAAAGATTTTACTATTAGACTAAGTGGAACTCAAGCTTAGAAACCATTATATAATATGAAGATGAATGATTTATTGCATTAATGACTAGGCAGCCATTAACATGGCAGCACCATGTATAGAGCAGAATTTGTAGGAGATGTTCTGGTGTTGACTAGCAGTGGATCATATGAACAAAAATAACTGAAGATACTACGTAAATCAGTCCTAAAGGAAATCAATCCTGAATATTCATTGGAAGGACTGTTGCTGAAGCTGAACCTCCAAAACTTTGGCCACGTGATGTGAAGAACCGGCTCATAGAAAAAGGCCCTGATGCTGGGAAAGATTGAGGGTGGGGGAGGAGGTGGTGACAGAGGATGAGATGGTTGGATGGCATCACCGATTCAATGGACATGAATTTGAGCAAACTCTGGGAGATTGTGCAGGACAGGGAAGCCTGGCATGCTACACTCTATGGGGTCACAAAAAATCAGACACGACTGAGTGACTGAACAGCAACAATGTAAATAATAAAGAAAATCTTATATATATATATATATACACACACACACATACACAGACAAATAACATACCATATTCTCAAGTACACAGGGAACATTCATAAAAATTAGTGGGCCACAAAGTAAGCCTCAATAAATTTCAAAAGAGAGAGGATACAGTTAACATTTCCTGATCTGAATGTAATAAAACTGAGAAATTTATAATAAATAATCTAAAAAAAATTTCTTCCATCTGGAAATTAATTCTATCCAAAACTCTAGGAAATGATGGAGGAGGGGTCAAGATGGCAGAACAGTAGGACACAGAGCTCACCTTCCCCGAAAAACCCATTAAAGATACATCCCCACGTGGAGCAATGCCCACTGCAGACTGCAGACTGTCATACAACGAAGTCTGTGAAAGAAAGACCCACACAAATTTGGGTTGGAAGGGAAGATAAAAGGTCAGGCCCTGTGCCCCAGGTTGGGGGAGGCAGAAGAGGAGGGTGTGATGCAGGCTCAGAGAGCCTTTCCGGGCAGGGAGCTGTTGGAGCCACATACTGGGTACTGCAGCCCTGGAGTCTGATGCCACAGACAGACTGGCTACTTGTGAGCTGAAGATGTGAGGGGAAGCACTGAGCTGATCTTTTGACCAACCCAGAGTACTAGGAGTTAAACACTTTTGCTGTTTAAAGCCAGTGAGATTTGAGGGCTGTTAGCCACTTCAGCGTAACTTTGTGAGATCATAATGCCCTTCGTAACACTGTTCCTGCTCCCCTGCAGCTTTGTTTCTTGCTATTTTTTTTTGCACTTTTCCTTACATTCTCCCCAACATAACGCCTCCCTCAGTTCTCACTGCACTTTGTTATGGTGTTTTCATTAAATCCTGAGATGTTTCTGACCTCCATGACTTTGTTTATTCTGTTCCTTCCTCCTGGTTACTTCCCACTCAACCTACTCCGCTCAACCATCACCTCATACACCTGCCCTCTCTTGGCCTCCTTCCCGCTCACATGTGCCTGCTTGCTAAGTCGCTTCAGTCTTGTCTGATACTTCGTGACTCTGGACCATGGCCCTCCAGGCTCCTCTGTCCATGAGATTCTCCAGGCAAGAATGCTGGAGTGGGTTGCCACGCCCTCCTCCAGGGGATCTTCCCGATCCAAGGATCAAGCCCGTTCCTCGTATGTCTCCTGCATTGGCAGGGGGATTCTTTACCACTAGGACTACCTAGGAAGCCCCCTTCTCACACTCTTCACATACTTTCTCTATAATCCTACAAACAAATGTATATACCGTAAGTACTATATCTACACATTAATTGCTCATTATTTCAAGATGCTTTTAGTTCCTTCAGCACAGGGACTGTCTTCCTCACTTTTATATTCCAGGCCCTTAGCACAATACTTGGCATACTTGGTGCTCAGTGAATGCTTATTGATAACTATTGCTAACTTTTCTTTTTTTAATTAATTTTTATTGGAGTATAGTTGCATGACACTATTGTATTAGTTTCTTCTGTACAGCAAAATGAATTGGCTGTATGTTTACATATAAACCCTCTTTTTTGGATTTCCTTCCCATTTCAGTCGCCTCAGAGCACTGAGTAGAGTTCCCTGTGTTATACACTAGGTTCTCATTAGTTATCTATTTTATCCATAGTATAAACAGTGTGTATATATGTGTGTGTGTATATATATATCAATCCCAATCTCCCAATTCATCCCACCCCCTGCTAACTTTTCTTTTAAAATAAAATGTGACAAAACTAAATTAATTTAGAATTAAGATTAATGTCTTGACTAAATATGACAGATTCTTTCATTCATATTAAGCAACTGGGACTTCCCTGGTGGTCCAGTGGTTAAGACTTGGCCTTCCAATGCAGGACGTGTGAGTTCAAACTCTGGTGGGGGAGTCACTGTCCCGTATGCCTCATGGCCAAAAAATAACACTTAAAATAAGCAATATTGCAACAAATTCAATAAAGACTTTAAAAAATGGTTCACATAAAAAAAATCTAAAGAACAAACTAAGCAACTGTTTGAAAGGGATTATGGAAATACCTAGAAATAGCTTTGAGAAGGACAGGTTGGGTTGAAGGGCCTGGATGAAGTTTCTAACTACTCTACACATATGGCTCCTCCTCCAGGCAGCCTTCTCTGACTCTTCCATGGGTGCTAAGTGGCTTTTGGCTTCCTTAGCATGCTGTGGATATTTGGTTATGGTATTTTCTATGTCTTATATTTTTAGTTTACTTTCTGCTTCCCTCACTACATAGTAGATACAATGAGGGAATGACTCATGACTTTAATCTTTTCTTAAACATAAGAGGAGTCCTTTAAGTGACTAATGAATGAATAAGTTAATTTGGTTGGCAGCGATGCTCTTAACAATACCTGTTATTTATGCTTAAATGTATGGACAAAAGTGACCATATAGCCATTTTTCAGAGACACAGAATCAGTATTATCACAAAGATGTTTAACCCAGGAAATTTGATTTCTCTTTGAATAAATCTAGTATCTCACTTAAAAAAAAAAAAAAAAAAAAAGAACACTTGGTGACATTTTTGACATTTCCTGGCATCACAATCCTAGATAGAGAACTACATATCCAAACACTGACTATCCATTGAAATTCAAATATCCATGTAACACTTGTCCAGGAAGTAATCTTTTTAAGTAAAAGCTGATTATACCCAGCCATTTAAAACAGTTCCCTTAAAATCAACAGTTCACTACAAGGTATGTGGAATGAGTATTTATTGGGTGAAGAAGACAGGGAAATTGATGGATGCAGGTAGAGAGGGCTTTGGGCAAAAGAACATATAGTTCTGCTTTTATAAGCACTCCTGCTAAAAATACACATAGAGAAAACACAGCTGTTAGAAAGGACATTGCAATAATTATAGAGCTCAGCATTAAAAGCTCTCTTTGCTTGAGGACCAATTCCTTTTTAAAACAGAAGTAGTTCATAGACTATAGTTCAAGAAATTAAATCAGAGTTCATCAGCACCCTGCACAAAAGCCTTCCAGCCTTTCATTATTCACATGTCTTGCCACACGCGTACATGCACACCACACATGTACACAAACACCATTTCTTATTAAAAAGGCAATAAGCACAAAAGACACCTTTGAAAGACCACACCACACAGAGAAATCAAAGCACAAAGGATGTTGTCTTCCTGATACTCGAAAGGCAATATTGCAAAATGTTTGTCAAGTTATAATAATCTCAAATTATGGTTAATGTTTCCCTCTTATAGACCAGTGCTTTATTTTAAAATATGTTTTATGTGTTTAACATAAAAGAGAGAATTGTTTGTTTCTCAGTAGTCCCCTATCAAGGAAAGATTTAGAACAGTAAACCCTGTGCCTTCCAGAAAACTAGATTTTGAAGGAACAAACAGTTTATTTAAAGAGGAAGGTGGTAGTTGCTGTTCAATCACTCAGTTGTGTCCGACCCTTTGCAACCCCATGGACTGCAGCACACCAGGCTTCCCTGTCCTTCACTATCTCCTGGAGTTTGCTCAAACTCATTTCCATGGAGTCAATGATGCCATCCAACCATCGTCCTCTGTCACCCCCTGAATATGGAGGAAGACACAAAAGGTGAAGTTGAAGGGATCAGATCATGAATGCCTTGTAGGTTAAACTACAGAACTGCTGGTTTATTTTAGAGAGAAAGGGGGCATAGAAGGATGTCTTCGTGGCTTAGGTAGATCACTGAGGAAGCTTGGGAGAAGTGATAAAGCCAATTGGAGATACAGAATCAAATTTAGAGGTTACTGTTATAGGGTAGACAAGAGTCAATGAAAGTCAGAAAACATGGCATATTAATAAGGGTCAGGTCAAGAGAAGGACTCGAAATGAGACCTATATGTGAGGTAAAATCAATCAACTATGTATTGAGTCTGGAGTGTGAAAGAGAGTGAAGAATTGTAGATTACTTTTCCGGCTTCTAGCCTGAGTGACAGGCCAATTGATTGAGGTAATGAAATAAAGACAAAAGGAGAACAGGTTTAGAGGAGAGTATGACAAATTTAGTTTTGGATATGCTGAGTTTGAGATTCTTACAGGATGGTCAAGATGTATTTTGATATATGAGTCTGAGGCTCCGTGTGTGTGTGGCGGGGGGTTGCTTTGAAGTGAAAATGTAACTTTTGGAGCCATCAGCCTACAGGTAGTGAGTCAAACCATAAATGTTGCATGGAATCACTCAGAATGTAGGAAGGGTATACAGCACCAAAAAAACTGTGGGCCAAAGGTTAAATCTGAGGAACTCCAAATAATAAGAATGGTGAAAACAATAGACACCCACAAAGAAGATAGGAAGAAATATAGTTAGGTTCACGATGAACCAGAGACATCTAAGGAAGAGAATTTTAAGAAGGCGAGAAAGATAAAAAGTACCAAAAAATATCAGAATGGTCAAATAAAAATAGGACTAAAACATATTCATCAAGATATACAATTATTGAGTCATTAATGACACCAGCAAGCACAGTTTATTGTAGTTTGTGAGTTAAATGTGTCTTTGAAAAGTAGAGACAATTGCAGTCTATTGTTTTGAAATTTTGGCTGACATGAATGCCTAATTTGCTATAGTAATTACATAGGTAGAGACTAGAAAGTTTTAAATTAGATTTTTGGGTGTTTTAGTTAACAACTGATTGAAAAAAAATCAAAGAAAATAAAAAGGGTCATCTAGTGGACCAAACCTCTTTGGTTTCTGAGCAATCATTTTACATGTTTCTCCTATAAAAAGATACTATTTCTTTTCAGAGTTATCTTGATTCTATTTCAATTGAGGGCGTAACTCCTAAATAGCCCAACAATCACTGAACACACTCATTCCTTTTATTATTTTTATTTCAGAATATGTCTCCAGATGTTCAGAGGAGCTGACTAATAGTGATGATTATATACCACAGTACAAGTAGTGGAATACAGAATTCTTAACATTTATTTCTATAGTGGTATCCTCATCTTATTTTTATCAAAATTAAGAAAAGACAAGCCCAGAAAAGCAGATCCTGTTCTAAGGAATTTGTAGCACATAGGAGGAAGCTAACTGCCTAGGGTCAATTTTATTCCAAGCTAACATTTCTCCTGGTCAGGAAAGTTGCTGGGGACTGTTGGTGACAAAGGTGAGAGGTCAACAATTTCCATCATCTTGGAATAAAAATATTTGGAATCCATAGAAGAATATTTTTAAAGAATTTTTTATATTTATTAATTATGTCTTCCTTCTTTTTTATAGGAATCCCTATAAGAATGCTAATATTTTAGAATGTTATATCCTTCCCTTCCCTCTGGCTGTGATTTGTCTTGTGAAGGGCTATATTTGTCAGGAGCAAGATACTCGGTGAAATTGAGTTGCATGTGATCTTACTCCAGAGCTAAATTGGTATATATACTAAGGTGTTAACGAAGGCTTGCTTAGAAAGTTACAATGCCTGAAGTTCAAAACACCAATCTGAATCTCAGTGACTACAGGCTCTGAGAAGCAAATCTTGATTGCCAGATAGCAGTTATTGGCCCATCACACCTGTGCTGGGCCCGGATGCAGCCAGCTGGTTTACCCAGAGACCCTTTACAGCTCTCATGAGACTGAGTTAGCCAACAAGTTGATCTGGGTTTTTCTGTAAGATGTTATGGAAAACCTGAACAAACTTGTTGGCAAACCCAATATTTCAGCGCAGTTTTGAAATGTAGGGATTTGGAGAAAAGAGAAATAAGAATTCTGACTCTGCTACTTACTGTGTGTGACCTTGGAAAAGTTCTCAGCCTCTGAATACCCATTAAAATGGGAAGAATAATAGCACTCTTAGGGCTGGGAAGAAAAATGAGTAATAACGGTAATTAACATCTAATAGATGTTCTATATTACCCTTATAATATTTTTCATTCATATCATCTGATTAGGTGGACATACCAGTTTTAAGATATGAAATAACATATCTATCATGGTCACCATTGTCATTAGAACCATCCCTCACTGTCATCAACCTCTGACATTACTTGAAGGCTTGTTGAGAGCCAGTCTGTTGACGTTGTTCAGTGGCTAACTCATGTCTGACTCTTTGTGACCCCATGGACTGCAGCACACCAGGCTCCTCTGTTCTTCTCTGTCTCCTGGAGTTTGCTCAAATTCCTGTCCATTGAATCAGTGATGAGAGCCAGTTACCAGGAATATATAGGATAAATCAAGAAATATTAGACTACCCTTCACAGATGGCCAGTGTGGTTGGAGAGTCAGGGCATACGTATAAAAAAAGGGTGAATACCAATGAAAGGGGACATATTTTCTGCATGTGGGCAATGCAGATAAACAGTTTCCTAGGTACGTGATCACTGTGTCTTGGAGTGTATGAGGAGGACTTCTCTGTAAGAAATGATTTAAACTGCAGGAAAATGAGCATTATGGTTAAGAGGAAAAGCACAAGCAAAAGTATAGATTAAATTAAAAGTAGGAAAGATTATGTGGACAGCCTAACTGCAGCAGAATATTTATATATGGCAATTGGATGATGAATTTAGAGACATGGACAGAGGCTTTTACAGTAGAAGCTAATTCTAGAATTAATCTTTAGAAGAGGCATACCTTCCCTGTAGTGCCTACTCTAGGTACTAAATTATTTCAGTGTTTAATTGAGGTATATCCAATCTAGATATTTATTATAATATCTGAAGAATTCTTAATCCAACATTTGATAAAGACTATCAAAAAATAAGAGCAGCACTGAATGGTAGTAGAAAGAACCAGGTACTTGATGGAGAGAAAGCATATTGAGTTCAAATCCTTCTTATTTTACTTTCTGGCTATAAACCCAGATAATGAGGCTCACTGTGAAGAAGTTTTGAAAATTAAGTGAGAAAATGAATGGCCCTATTTGAAACAAAGGAGAGCCTATATAGTCCATGGGGTCGCAAAGAGTCGGACACGATTGAGTGACTTTCACTCAAGAAATGTCAGCTTCTATGTATTTGCAACTAAGAAATTCCAGTCATTGGAATGAGAAAACCATGTAGTTAATTTGAGTATAATTATATACAACAATCTAGATAAGTATGTGAGGTGTTGCTGCTGCTGCTGCTGCTGCTAAGTCGCTTCAGTCGTGTCCGACTCTGTGTGACCCCATAGACGGCAGCCCACCAGGCTCCTCTGTCCCTGGGATTCTCCAGGCAAGAACACTGGAGTGGGTTGCTATTTCCTTCTCCAATGCATGAAAGTGAAAAGTGAAAGTGAAGTCGCTCAGTCATGTCCGACTCTTCGCAACCCCATGGACTGCAGCCTACCAGGCCCCTCCATCCATGGGATTTTCCAGGCAAGAGTACTGGAGTGGGTTGACATTGCCTTCTCCCATGTGAGGTGTTACAAACTTCCAATTCCTCTTTGCCAGGAATATATGAAAACCTTTAGGCAAGCATGTGTTTCAATGGCAGTCTGGTCTGGAGCTTTCGTCTTGAGTCTGTTTATCTCATTCATACCATGTGGTATTCTCTTAGAATGTTAGTTTTACTGGGATAGCCACTATAGTCATTGGCTCACTATCCTTTGAAGAATATCTCTGGTTACTGCATCTATGTCATGGTGGGGATTTCGCGCCTCTCCGGTATGGTTTGCCAGTCCTACTGTGGATAACATCTCGATTCTTCCTGCAACACTATTGTGGTTCTTGAATGTATTCTAATCGCTTTTCATTTGTTCCTTGTTTTAATATTATTCAATGACTGGAAATGTGGCTTCTGGGAAGGATAATAAATACCCCTGTCCTGGTGGGAAGAGTCACTGCCTTACTGAGGAAATGTGTTGGGGGAAAGGATGGGGCATAAGGAGAGGAAAAACAGAGCAATGCTTCTCTACACCTTTATCTTGCCTGCAGCTAACAGAAATATAACCTATCAGTCTTTGGTACAATAGGAAGATTCGTGCCAGGAAATCCATAAAGTTTTGTTCAGGGACTTTAGAATTCTTCAGGTCATGAGGAGAGTTCAGACTGATGAGATCAAAATAAGCTTTGGAGTAAGTTAGAACTGGGACCGGGTGAGCGTTGCCTCCATGCCCATGCAACCGTCTCCTGGTTTTGTATCCTTAGCTGAGTCTCTTGGTCCTTGTCTATGTAAGGAGCAAAATGTTAGCATGTACTGAGTTGGCCAAAAAGTTCATTTGTATCTTCCCATACCATCGTACAGAAAAGATTGAGCTTTTTGGTCAACCCAATGACTCAGATGGTAAGGAATCTGCCTATGATGCAAGAGACATGGCTGTGATCCGTGGATCAGGAAGATCCCCTGGAGGAGAAAATGGCAACCCACTCAAATATTCTGGTCTGGAGAATCCCACGAACACAGGATCCTGGTGGGCTATAGTCCATGGGGTCACAAAGGATCAGACACAATATACAATATTTCATAGCATGGAATTGTATTTTGAAATCAGGATTAATAAACGTGAATTCAAGTAAATTTCTTGGCCTATTCCTGGCCCATAATAAGTACTCAATACATTCCACCTATTATTACATTACTATACAGATGTAGCTCAGGGTACCTCACCCAAGTAGACACAGTGGCAGAGCAGATTGTGAGCTGAGATTTGTCTCATTCTGAAACTGTTATTTCCACAGTACTACATTGCCAGTTCAAATGCTCTGATGCTCCAAAGCATTCGCTTTAAACATTTCACTGTTGAATCTTCCCTAGGGTACCCCTTTTTATTGTTTGTTATTCTGTACTTTCCTAAGAGTATTCCCAGGGCTTCCTTGGTGGCTCCCATGGTGAAGAATCTGCCTGCAGTGCGGGAGACCTGGGTTCAGTCTCTGGGTTGGGAAGATCCCCTGGAGAAGGGAATGGCAACCCACTCCAGTACACCTGCCTGGAGAATTCCATGGACAGAGGAGCCTAGAGAGCTACAGTCCATGGGGTTGTAAAGAGTCAGACATGACTGAGACTTGTACTGCATTTCCGGTCCATCAGTCTACTGAAGCAGCAAGCCAGAGGTACCAACACAGGGTCTGGATGTGTATTTGAAAATCACATATGACATGCAATTTTTATGTTTTGAAAAGATACAACATACAAGCAAAAACAACTGTTGATCAAATAATTGGATAAAACATACTTCTCACAAAATAAAATAAAATGAAAATCATACTGTAGAAAACTGAAAATATTTTTAGAATATAGTGTTAAATATTCTATTATTTCAAGTAGCTAACTTGAGTGTAAATAGAAATAATATATATACAGATATATGCATACACATTCAATTTTAATTAGTATCTTAGGCATAGTGTTAAACTTCATCACTCAAATTTTCTGATTTGTCCTGCCCTTGTCAAATATCGTTAATCTCATCCATATCTAGATTTTCAGCTCTTCATGGAATTTCAGAACTAAGTGAATTTTAACAATTTTCTTATATAACTTTGGCCCTTCTTTCCTCCTTTTTATATCAAATACTACATACAGGTTATGATTTTCGTGGAATAAATATGGTTACCCTTCAGTATCTCCAAAGCATGCTTACATTTAGTTCTTTTTCAGTGTTTTTTTTTTTTTTTTCTTTACATTTGTATTGGAGTATAGTTGATTTGCAATGCTGTGTTAGTTTCAGGTATACAGCAAAGTGAATCAGTTATATGTTTATTACATATATCCACTATTTAGTTTTTTTTCCCCAGATAGGCCATTACAGAGTATAGAGTAGATGTCCCTGTGCTATACAGTAAGTCCTTATTAGTTATCTGTTTTATATATGGTAGTATGTATGTGTCAATCCCAATTTTCCAATTTATCTCTCTCCCTACCCCATAACCCCCTCCCTCATAACCATAAGTTTGTTTTTTACACCTGTAACCCTAGTCTGTTTTGTAGATAAGTTTATCTGCAGCCTTTCTTTTTTGGATTCCACATACAAGCAGTATCATATGATCGTTCTTTCTTGAGCTGACTTCACTCAATATGACAATCTCTAGGTGCATTCATCTGGCCACAAATGGCGTTATTTCATCCTTTTATGGCCAAGTAATATTCCGTTGTATACCATAGTTTGCTTTGGTAGTTAACTGTTACTTTACATGCTTGACAATAAGCCTTTTGGAGGTTGGTAATTTAGTTTTATCTGTAACATCTTACCATATGACCTGACAGTTGAGCTCCTAGTATAGTATCCAATGATTTAAAATTTTATTTCTACACAAAAATCTGTATGTGAATGTTTACAGCAGCTTTATTCATATCATTTAAAAACTAGGAGCAACCAAGACATCTTTTAATAGGTGTGTGGATAACTGTGGTCCATCTACACAGTAGTATACTATTCAATAATTTAAAAAGCTACCACACTGAAGACATGCATTAATTTTAAATGCATATTGTTAAGTGAAATAAACCAATCTGAAAAAGCTACATACTGAATGGTTTCAATTACATGATTCTCTGTAAAAAGGAAAAGTTAGAGAAAGTAAACAGAGCAGCCAGTAATTGCCAAGAGTCCAGGGTTGGGAAGGAGGGTTAAATAGGTGAAGCTCAGGAAATACTTTTAGGGGATGAAACTATTCCATAGGATACTATAATGGTGGATATGACACTACCCACTGGTCAAAACTCAAAGAACTTTGTGGCATCAAGAGTGAACTTTAGTTTATAGAAATCTTAACAAAGCATTTAGGAGGTTCTGAGATCTCATGGTATAATGCAATATATGGGCCAAGAATCTAACTGAACTAAACTGATAAAAAACAACTTCACTGAGGAGGGGGTGGAGAAGGGATTGAAGTAATTAGCTTTGGAAATGAACCTTCTCTGTATAACTAGTGCAGAAGCAACTGTACATAAGCACCATCATCTCTACAGCTGGGGTACATGGTGGTACAGGTTCACAATTTTAACATTACTCTATGTATATGCTGGAATTAAACAATTAAGCAAATTGATGATTATGGTAAGAACCAGACTTCTCACTGTTGGAGCAGAAATTATAGCTAAGAAAGTGGAGAAGTTAGGAAGATCGACATGGTAATTGATTAGCGTTGGAGACAGTATGGGCCAATGTTTAGCTTAATACAGATACAGGTGGTTACACACAAAATATTTATAGGTATACACATACACACAGGTTAGTATAAACATATATTTCCTTGTTATATCAGTGAGGTACCATAGAAGTAAAGATACTCCAGGAGCAGCAAGCACATCTAATACTCAGCTCTTGGTTTTTAATGCCACTCATTGAAAATGAAAATTTTAAAAGGACTCCTTGGAGATATGACTGTATCTTTGAATCTAGGACTGGGGCAGGAAATATGGAAGATGAGCCTGGAATTCTGGAACACAGTACCAGAAAGTAAGGAAGTACTAAGATGCACACGTATACACAGCCATACAGACACACATACACAATACACATTCCACAGTGCACGCTGAGAGTATGTCACGCAGACAGAGTTCTCAATGGCCAAAGCTAGAACAGTCTGAGCAACAAAATAAAGTATTGGATTAATAATGCAGAATACAAAATAAATATCTATGGGTTCAAATCAATATAAATGAATAATGAAATGGGGCATAAAAGATACATCTCTGCAGAATAATTCCAAATAATTGATGCTGGTAATCTTATATTTCCCTCGTGGAGACAAATTATAACTCTCCCTCCTTGAATGTGGGCTGTGCATACTGACCTCTTTCTAAAGAGTACAGCATAGATAGGGGGAAAAGGTAACTTTATAGTGGAAACCTGTCCACAGGTGATCCATGAAAATATCCACAGTGAAAGGCGTCTTGAGAGCATATACCTTTGATATAATATGATGGGAATGTCACTTTGCCTCTGTCTTCTTCCTCCTCCAAATTTATAAATCCAGTCAAATCTTGAAAAATAAACAACAACAAAAATCTCCAAACAAATCCCAAGGGAGGAACATTCTATTAAATGTCTGACCAGTACTCCTCAAAGTTGTCTAAGTCATCAAAAATGAGGAAAGTTTGGGAAACTGTCAAAGCCTAGAGAAGCCTCATGTGGTACCTGGATGGGATCACAAGACAGAAAAAGGACACTGGGTTATAAACTAAGAAAATCTGTATGAAGTGTGAACTAAAT
Organism: Bison bison bison; assembly: GCF_000754665.1. Classification (NCBI taxonomy): domain Eukaryota; kingdom Metazoa; phylum Chordata; class Mammalia; order Artiodactyla; family Bovidae; genus Bison; species Bison bison. Next base: position 5,446,215 of record NW_011494917.1, on the reverse strand, counting down.
TATGGATTTCAGTAAAAATTATCAATTTTGGTTCATTAATAGTGAAATCTGTACCATGTATCTTTAAGATGTTAATAAGAGGGGACCCATGGCAACTCACTGCAGTATTCTTGCCTGGAGAACCCCCATAGATGGAAGATAGTGGCCGGCTACAGTCTATGGTGTCGCAAAATGTTGGACATGACTGAGTGACTAAGCATACACAAACAGTTTGGGGTATATGGAAACTTTCTGTAGTATCTTTGTAAGTATTATGTAAATCTAGGACTATTCCGTAATTTTATTTTTACATGTCAGTTGAGCACACCTGTGTATTTTTAACTCCTTGAAATGTGAGTTTAGTGAGCAATTTGTCTCATTTTACCACTGGATCCCCTACTGTTAGTTGCTCAGTCATGTCTGACTCTTTGCGACTCTATGAACTGTAGCCCACCAGGCTCCTTTGTCCATGGGATTCTCCAAGCAAGAGTACTGGAGGGGGTAGCCAGCCTTTCCCTTCTCCAGGGGATATTGCTGACCTGGGATCAAAGCCACATCTCCTTAATTGCAGATAGATTGTTTACCTTCTGAGCCACCAGGATCCCCTAAACAGTCCCTAAAACAGTATACTGCCTGGCATGTAGTAGATCCTCATTAAATACTTGCAGAATAGATAAAGAAAAACATTAATGCCATTATAGTATCAATTTAAGTAACTATCAATTGATTACTATACTATTATTTGTTATGTTGTTAGTTTTATTTTGTAAGGTATATATTCTGTTCTGTAACCATAATTTCCAGAGTTAGTTTTATTTTTTTAATCACTTCTGTTTCTTTCCTGAGTTCTATATTATTGGTTTCCTCTTGGCTAACTGGAGTTATAATCAAGTAATTATTTTCAAAAATATTTCAAGTGTTGTATATCCCAAGTCTTGCAGATGCCAGAAGGTCTGTTGAAGGATGAGACGGTAAATAAGTTACTGATTGTCACATTTCTTCAAAAGTTTGGAAAACTTCCTCTACTTTTCTGGCTTTAAAAGTGACTGTAGAGAAATCTGAGAATTTCTTGATTTTTCTACTTTGAATTTTTGTTCTTTTCTTGCTATCTGAAAAAAAAATTAATCTTATGTTTTTGAAGTCTATTTTAATTGTTCTGTCCAGTTTTCCTGGAACAGTGAATGCACTCTCATATACCTGAGAGTATGGTCTTTGAAAACATGCTCAGCACCATTAATCTCACTTATAAGTGGAATCTAAAATAGTCAAACTCATAGAAACAGAGTATAATGGTGATTATCAGGATCTGGGATCATGAGGAAATGGGAGAGGTGTTGCTCAAGGAGTAAAAGTTTTCAGTTAAGCAATATGAATAAATTGTGGAGAACTAATGTGTAAAATGGAGAAGGCAATGGCACCCCACTCCAGTACTCTTGCCTGGAAAATCCCATGGACGGAGGAGCCTGGAAGGCTGCAGTCCATGGGGTTGCTAAGGGTCGGGCACAACAGAACGACTTCACTTTCACTTTTCACTTTCATGCATTGGAGAAGGAAATGGCAACCCACTCCAGTGTTCTTGCCTGGAGAATCCCAGGGATGGGCGAGCCTGATGGGCTGCCGTCTATGGCGTCACACAGTGTCGGACACGACTGAAGTGACTTAGCAGTAGCAATGTGTAAAATGGTGATTATAAGTAATAACACTATGCTGCTATGCTGTAGACATGAAATCTTCTAAGAGGGTAGATCCTAAGTGTTACCACAGGAAAAAAATAAATAATGGAAACTGTGAGATGATGGATATGCTACTTAGTTTGATTGTGGTGAATATTTCACCATGTATACCTGTATCAAATTATCAAGCTGCAGCTAAATGCATACAATTAAAAAACCCCAGAATTATCCCTTTTAAACTTTCAATAGCAAATATACTCCCTACAGGATATACCTAGGAGTGGCATTGCTGTCAATTAATGTAATATCTCACAATTTTCTATATGTAAATAGGTCTTTACTGTTTATTGCTATTACTTTAAAAATTATAATTTTTTCTAGAACTCTCAGTTCTATGATTATGTACACTGTTCTCTAAATTAGGACACATTTGGGAATAAAAGAATGCACTATCATTAATTACATGAAGACAGGAGACACAGTGAAGTTGGATATAAGGACAACTCTACATGAATTATTTAGAAGTATATGTAAAATTTAACCACAGTAAATTATGTAATTTAAAATTATGGATATTTTTGTCTCCTTTTATAGGATACCAATTTTTTTAAGTTTTTCAAAGTATTTTATGACTCAAAATAAGGACAATGCAGTCTTTATTAGACTTCTCAGTTAGAGGAGGACCTGGGCTCTTCTCCTTTGTTCTAGAATTTTTATAGACTCAAAAGCAAAACTTTGAACTCAAGGTTCATCAGGTGACTCCAAAGAAAATGCTCTCTTTTACTTGGCTTTCTATTTTTTATTTATTTTTTTAATTTTTATTTTATTTTTAAAATTTACAGTATTGTACTGGGTTTGCAATATATCAACATGAATCCACCACGGGTATACACGTGTTCCCCATCCTGAACCCTCCTCCCTCCTCCCTCCTCATACCATCCCTCTGGGTCGTCCCAGTGCACCAGCCCCAAGCATCCAGTATCGTGCATCGAACCTGGACTGGCAACTCGTTTCATACATGATATTATACATGTTTCAATGCCATTCTCCCACATCTTCCCACCCTCTCCCTCTCCCACAGAGTCCATAAGACTGTTCTATACATCAGTGTCTCTTTTGCTGTCTCGTACACAGGGTTATTGTTACCGTCTTTCTAAATTCCATATATATGCATTAGTATACTGTACTGGTGTTTTTCTTTGTGGCTTACTTCACTCTGTATAATAGGTTCCAGTTTCATCCACCTCATTAGAACTGATTCAAATGTATTCTTTTTAATGGCTGAGTAATACTCCATTGTGTATATGTACCACTGCTTTCTTATCCATTCATCTGCTGATGGACATCTAGGTTGCTTCCATGTCCTGGCTATTATAAACAGTGCTGCAATGAACATTGGGGTACACGTGTCTCTTTCCCTTCTGGTTTCCTCGGTGTGTATGCCAAGCAGTGGGATTGCTGGATCATAAGGCAGTTCTATTTCCAGTTTTTTAAGGAATCTCTACACTGTTCTCCATAGTGGCTGTACTAGTTTGCATTCCCATCAACAGTGTAAGAGGGTTCCCTTTTCTCCACACCCTCTCCAGCATTTATTGCTTGTAGACTTTTGGATCACAGCCATTGTGACTGGCGTGAAATGGTACCTCATAGTGGTTTTGATTTACATTTCTCTGATAATGAGTGATGTTGAGCATCTTTTCATGTGTTTGTTAGCCATCTGTATGTCTTCTTTGGAGAAATGTCTATTTAGTTCTTTGGCCCATTTTTTGATTGGGTCATTTATTTTTCTGGAGTTGAGCTGTAGGAGTTGCTTGTATATTTTTGAGATTAGTTCTTTGTCAGTTGCTTCATTTGCTATTATTTTCTCCCATTCTGAAGGCTGCCTTTTCACCTTGCTAATAGTTTCCTTTGATGTGCAGAAGCTTTTAAGTTTAATTAGGTCCCATTTGTTTATTTTTGCTTTTATTTCCAATATTCTGGGAGGTGGGTCATAGAGGATCCTGCTGTGATGTATGTCATAGAATGTTTTGCCTATGTTCTCCTCTAGGAGTTTTATAGTTTCTGGTCTTACATTTAGATCTTTAATCCATTTTGAGTTTATTTTTGTGTGTGGTATTAGAAAGTGTTCTAGTTTCATTCTTTTACAAGTGGTTGACCAGATTTCCAAGCACCACTTGTTAAAGAGATTGTCTTTAATCCATTGTATATTCTTGTCTTCTTTGTCAAAGATAAGGTGTCCATATGTACGTGGATTTATTTCTGGGCTTTCTATTTTGTTCCATTGGTGTATATTTCTGTCTTTGTGCCAGTACCATACTGTCTTGATAACTGTGGCTTTGTAGTAGAGCCTGAAGTCAGGTAGGTTGATTCCTCCAGTTCCATTCTTCTTTCTCAAGATAGCTTTGGCTATTCGAGGTT
>NW_011494917.1:5414249-5441364 GCF_000754665.1 Bison bison bison | reverse complement strand
GTGTTGTTGGATTCTGATTGCTAGAATTTTGTTAAGGATTTTTGCATCTATGTTCATCAGTGATATTGGCCTGTAGTTTTCTTTTTTTGTGGGATCTTTGTCAGGTTTTGGTATTAGGGTGATGGTGGCCTCGTAGAATGAGTTTGGAAGTTTACCTTCCTCTGCAATTTTCTGGAAGAGTTTGAGTAGGATAGGTGTTAGTTCTTCTCTAAATTTTTGGTAGAATTCAGCTGTGAAGCTGTCTGGACCTGGGCTTTTGTTTGCTGGAAGATTTTTTATTACAGTTTCAATTTCCATGCTTGTGATGGGTCTGTTAAGATTTTCTATTTCTTCTGGTCCAGTTTTGGAAAGTTGTACTTTTCTAAGAATTTGTCCATTTCTTCCACGATGTCCATTTTATTGGCATATAATTGTTGATAGTAGTCTCTTATGATCCTTTGTATTTCTGTGTTGTCTGTTGTGATCTCTCCATTTTCATTTCTAATTTTATTGATCTGATTTTTCTCCCTTTGTTTCTTGATGAGTCTGGCTAATGGTTTGTCAATTTTATTTATCCTTTCAAAGAATCAGCCTTTGGCTTTGTTGATTTTTGCTATGGTCTCTTTTGTTTCTTTTGCATTTATTTCTGCTCTAATTTTTAAGATTTCTTTCCTTCTACTAACCCTGGAGTTCTTCATTTCTTCCTTTTCTAGTTGCTTTAGGTGTAGAGTTAGGTTATTTATTTGACTTTTTTTTCTTGTTTCTTGAGGTGTGCCTGTATTGCTATGAACTTTCCCCTTAGGACTGCTTTTACAGTGTCCCACAGGTTTTAGGTTGTTGTGTTTTCATTTTCATTCGTTTCTATGCAAATTTTGATTTCTTTTTTGATTTCTTCTGTGATTTGTTGGTTATTCAGCAGCATGTTGTTCATCCTCCATATGTTGGAATTTTTAATAGTTTTTCTCCTGTAATTGAGATCTAATCTTACTGCATTGTGGTCAGAAAAGATGCTTGGAATGATTTTATTTTTTTGAATTTACCAAGGCTAGATTTATGGCTCAGGATGTGATCTATCCTGGAGAAGGTTCCATGTGCACTTGAGAAAAAGGTGAAATTCATTGTTTTGGGATGAAATGTCCTGTAGATATCAATTAGGTCTAACCGGTCTATTGTATTGTTTAAAGTTTGTGTTTCCTTGTTAATTTTCTGTTTAGTTGATCTATCCATAGGTGTGAGTGGGGTATTAAAGTCTCCCACTATTATTGTGTTATTGTTAATTTCTCCTTTCATACTTGTTAGCATTTGTCTTACATATTGCGGTGCTCCCGTGTTGGGTGCATATATATTTATAATTGTTATGTCTTCTTCTTGGATTGATCCTTTGATCATTATGTAGTGACCTACTCCTGCTTTCTTTTGGTCCCTATTTGCATGGAAAATCTTTTTCCAGCCCTTCACTTTCAGTCTGTATGTGTCCCCTGTTTTGAGGTGGGTCTCTTGTAGACAACATATGTAGGGGTCTTGTTTTTGTATCCATTCAGCCAGTCTTTGTCTTTTGGTTGGGGCATTCAACCCATTTACGTTTAAGGTAATTACTGATAAGTATGAGCCCGTTGCTATTTACTTTATTGTTTTGGGTTCGAATTTATACACTGTTTTTGTGTTTCCTGTCTAGAGAATATCCTTTAGTATTTGTTGGAGAGCTGGTTTGGTGGTGCTGAATTCTCTCAGCTTTTGCTTGTCTGAAAAGCTTTTGATTTCTCCTTCATATTTGAATGAGATCCTTGCTGGGTACAATAATCTGTTTAAATTTATGATTCTCCAAATAATTGTTTTTGATTGGAGTACAGTTGACTTACAATATCATGTTAGTTTCGGGTATACAACACAGTGTCGGTGTATAGCACAGTGAGTGTGTGTGTGTGTGTGTGTGTGTGTGTGTATTCTTTTTCAGATTGTTTCTGAAAACACATTTTTTTTTTCAGATTGTTTCTCCTTATAGATTATTACAGAATACTGAGACAAGTTTCCTGTGCTATATGGTAGGTCCTTATTGGTTATCTATTTTATATATAGTAGTGTAAATATTGGAGAAGGAAATGGCAACCCACTCCAGTATTCTTGCCTGGAGAATCCTGTGGATGGAAGAGCCTGGTGGGCTGCTGTCCATAGGTTTACACAGAGCCGGACAAGGCTAAAGCGACTTAGCATGCATGCATGCATTGGAGAAGGAAATGGCAACCCACTCCAGTATTCTTGCATGGAGAATCCCAGGGACAGAGGAGCCTGGTGGGCTGCCGTCTATGGGGTTGCACAGAGTTGGACATGACTGAAGTGACTCAACAGCACAGCAGCAGTGTAAATATGTTAATTCCATTCTCCTAATTTATCCTGCCCCCATTACTCTTCAATAACTGTAAGTTTGTTTTCTATGTGTGTGGGCCTATTTCTGTTTTGTAAATAAGCTAATTTGTATTTTTTTTTTCTGATTCCATATGTAAGTGATACCATATGATATCCATCTTTCTCTTGTCTGACTTACTTCATTTAGTATGATAATCTCCAGGTCCATCCATATTGCTGCAAATGCATGATTGCATTCTTTTTTATGGCTGAGTAATATTCTATTGTATGTATGTATCACATTTTCTTTATTCATCTGTTGATGGGCATTTAGGTTGCTTTCTTTTCTTGGCTATTACAAATGCAACAATGGAAATGCTAATTTGAAAACTGTAATTCTATAATTCTTCTGCTTCTGAAGATTTTTTACTTAATAAATAGCACAATGTACTTTTTTTTTTTAAATTTTGTTTTATATTGGAGTACAATTGATTAGCAATATTGAGTTAGTTTCAGGTATACGGCAGAGTGGTCCAGTTATATATGTACATGTATCTGTTCTGTTTCAAATTCCTTTTCCACTTAGGTTATTACAGTGTATTGAGAAGAGTTCCCTGTGCTACATAGTAGGTCCTTGTTGATTATCTATTTTAAATACAGCCGTGTGTACATATCAATCCCAAATTCTGAGTCTATCCCTCGCCTGTCCCCACCCTTCCTCTCTGGTAACCAGAAGTTCCTTCTCTAAGTCTATGATTCTGTTTTGTAAATAAGGTCCTTGGATCACTTTTTTTTTTTTTTTTGAGAGTCCACATAAAAGTGATATCTACTTCTGCTTTATTGACTATGCCAAAGCCTTTGACTATGTGGATCACAACAAAGTGTGGAAAATTCTTAAAGAGATGGGAATACCAGACCACCTGACTTGCCTCCTGATAAATCTGTATGCAGGTCAAGAAGGAACAGTTAGAACCAGACATGAAACAATAGACTGGTTCCAAAACAGGAAAGGAGTACACCAAGGCTGTATATTGTCATCCTGCTTATTTAACTTATATGCAGAGTACATCATGAGAAACGCTGGGCTGGAAGAAGCACAAGCTGGAATCAAGAATGCCAGGAGAAATATCAATAACCTCAGATATGCAGATGACACCACCCTTATGGCAGAAAGCAAAGAACTAGAGCCTCTTGATGAAAGTGAAAGGGCAGAATGAAAATTCTAGCTTAAAGCTCAACATTCAGAAAATGAACATCATGGCATCTGTTCCCATCACTTCATGGCAAATAGATGGGGAAACAATGGAAACAGTGACAGATTTTATTTTAGGGGGGCTCTAAAATCACTGCAGATGGTGACTGCAGCCATGAAATTAAAAGATGCTTGCTCCTTGGCAGAAAAGTTATGACCAACCTGGACAGCTTATTAAAAAGCAGAGACATTACTTCGCCAGCAAAGGTCTGTCTGGTCAAGGCTATGGTTTTTCCAGTAGTCATGTATGGGTGTGAGAGTTGGACTATAAAGAAAGTTGAGTGCTGAAGAATTGCTTTTGAATTGTGGTGTTGGAGAAGACTTGAGAGTCCCTTGGACAGCAAGGAGATCCAACCAGTCCATCCTAAAGGAGATCAGTCCTGTATATTCATTGGAAGGACTGATGCTGAAGCTGAAGCTCCAATACTTTGGCCACCTGATGTGAAGAACTGACTCATTTGAAAAGACCCTGATGCTGGGAAAGATTGAAGGTGGGAAGAGAAGGGGACGACAGAAGATGAGATGGTTAGATGGCATCACTGACTCAATGGGCATGAGTTTGAGTAAACTTTGGGAGTTGGTGATGGACATGGAAGCCTGATGTGCTGCAGTCCATGGGGTTACAAAGAGTCGGACACGACTGAGTGACTGAACTGAACTGATAAGTGATATCATATGATATTTGTATTTCTCTGACTTATTTCACTTAGTATGATGATCTCCAGGTCCATCCATGTTGCTGCAAATGACATTATTTTATTATTTTTAATGGCTGAATTATATTCCATTGTATATATGTACCACATCTTCTTTATCAATTCATCTGTTGGTGGATATTTAGGTTGCTTCTGTGTCTTGACTATTGTAAACAGTGCCTCAGTGAACACTGGGGTGCATGTGTTCTTTCAACCATGTTTTTCTCTGTATATATTCCCTGGAGTAGAATTGCTGGCTCATACGGTGGTTCTATTTTTAGCCTCTTATGGAACCTCCATACTGTTCTCCATAGTGGCTGCACCAATTGATATTCCCATCAACAATGCAGAAGGGTTTCTTTTTCTCCACACCCTCTCCTTTTTAAAATTTTTCACATAAATATTTTATCCAACATGTTAATTTGAAGGGTTCATTATATTTAGTTCACTATACTACAAGCAATGGATATCATATATTTATAGACGTGGAAATTAAACAATCTGTCCAAGATCATGCTTCTAACAAACATGAAAATCAAGGTTAGACATGATGTGCTTTTTTGCCCCACTAACCTTTGCTGCCTACCACTGTAACAGCTTTTATTCCTGCCAAAATTGCATGTCTGCAGTTGGACGAAGAAGATGAAGTTGCTACAGGGGAGGTCGTCCTTTGATCTCACAATTCTATTTGGAAAGCAATGTGTACTTGGCAGGCTAGAACTGCCATCCCAACTCTTGTGCTAAATTCCCCATGGCCATTGAAGAGCCCATGAAACTAATTATTTCTAAGGGCTTCTCAGGTGGTGCTAGTGGTAAAGAATCCACTTGCCAGTGCAGGAGATGTAAGAGACAGAGGTTCGATCCCTGGATCAGGAAGATTCCTGGAGAAGGAAATGGCAACTCACTCCAGTATTCTTGCCGGGAGAATCAAGTGGACAGAAGAGCCTGGTGGGCTACAGTCCATGGGGTTGCAAAGAGTCGGACATGACTGAGCATCTGAGAAAGAGGCTTTGAGCTTCTTCAAAGGAAATTACACCTGTAGCTTTCATGACTTCTTTTTGGCTCTAGGCTACTTTTTAATTTTTAATGAAAATTCATATGTACTGGAGTCCGGCCAGTTTTGATTTTTGATAGTCTTCATTTTATGACTGAGCTTTTATGACCAATGGATCAGAAAGGTACTTTCTCAAAGAGAAGACAGCACTGAGCACTGTGGCCTGTCACACATGATGTAGCTCTTGTTATTAGCATGTAGCCCATTTCTTATGAAAACTTTTCATTGCTTTGCAGAAAAATTTTTGTTTTGCTAGTTCTCAGAAAACCTAGAATAGTGCTGGAAACATTGTAGATTCTCTGTAAGTACTGTTGACTCTGGTTAGATTTAATTTTCAGTTCAGCTACCAAACGAATAAACGTACAGTATCTTGTCTAATCTGTATTATCCCATCTCCTTTGCCAGTAAGTCTGACTCCATGAGTCATTGGCCTAACTTCCTCAGCCTGAAAGCCAGGTTAATTTTGCAAACATCAATCATCTCCTTTGGGACAAATATAGATAAAGTGGATAAAATCTAAAGGAGAAAAAATTGAAATAAACATTAAGAATGAACAATGGCTCAGAGGGCTGGAAGATGCAAGTCAGAGGAAAGAGTATTACAACTCATGTTTGGTTGTGGGCTCAGCTTTTGGAAATATATTTGATTACTGAGAGTATGTAGTTTTAATTCTGGAAGCAGTCATAAATTTAGCACATCAGAAGCCTAAAAAGAGTGAAAGCAGAATTTATAGGAATTTGGAATATGACACAGACGTAGCAAATTGGGATTGCAATTCAGGACACCTCCACTCTACTGCTGGCTGTAATACTTTCAGTAAATAACTCCTCTCTGAGCTTCTTGTCCTTATCTGTGAAATAAGTGGGTTGGGCTCTAGTTTCTTGACTTCTGTTGGAATGTGTATGTACTGTACAATCCTTCCTGCTCTCCTTTGCTATTTTTAAGGACTTTGTACCAACCCAGTTTAATACTGTGGATTGTGTGCATTCCTCTCACATCATATCTTCTGTGTTTCCATAGTTTGGGGATTTCCTGCATTTTTTTCCAGTAAAGGTCCCTACCACCAATAGAGATCTATGGCTTTATGTGTCTGGATTCTTTGGGTATAAGCAACAGAAACAGATCCAGTTAATTTAAATCATATATGTCTGTCTTGGGAGGAAATGGAATGACTGTAAGAACCCAAGGAAAGATAAAGGAAGAATACTTTTCTCAAATTATTTTTTCCCCAGGAAACAGAAGCTGATTGACTCAGCTTAGGATACATGCCCAGGGCAGGTAAGAGAAGGGATTCTTTAATTATCTTTTTCATCCAGACTGAGCTATGGAAAAGCAGCCTGTTTGCTTAAAAGGAAGATTAGGTGCTGCCACTAAAAGAAGGTAGGGTGAGCAAGCAAACCCAAAGGTATCTTTGCTATGATTTTGTATTTATGTAAATAAATTGCTTGTCAATAATCACATTAAACTTTTTCAGAGAACTTGTACAGGAAAATTGATGAGCATGAAAAGAAGTGGCGATTATCTGCATTTTTAATGATGTCACAGAGAAGATCTAAATGTTTACCAATGTAAACATAATAGCCATCAGCTTGTCTAACTTGGTTTGGCTTTCCATTTTCATCTGTAAAATAGTAGGCTCATTATTATCACCCTTATCTAAACTATTGAATATAGTTTAGAGCACAGCTTAGAGCTTGTTAGAACAGGCTTGGAGCCTGTTCTCTTTAGTTTTATATGACAAGGGAGTCAGAATCATTCTCCATCTCCTTAGTGGGTGAATCAGACTAATGGCACAGGATTCTGGGATACAAGAATAGATTCCCAGCATGGGCTATTAGCATTTAGTTCTCTGTACAGGATATCAGATCAGTTCAGTTCAGTTGCTCAGTCGTGTCTGACTCTTTGTGACCCCATGGACTGCAGCACACCATTCCTGTCCATCACCAACTCCTGAAGCTTGCTCAAATTCACATCCATTGAGTCAGTGATGCCATCCAACCATCTCATCTTCTGTAGTCCCCTTCTCTTCCTGCCTTCAGTCTTTCCCAGCATTAGGCTCTTTTCAAATGAGTCAGTTCTTTGCATCAGGTGGCCAAAATATTGGAGCTTCAGCTTCAGCATCAGTCCTTCCAATGAATATTCAGGGTAGATATTCTTTAGGATTGACTAGTTTGATCTCCTTTCAGTCCAAGGGACTCTCAAGAGTCTTCTCCAATACCACAGTTCAAAAGCATCGATTCTTCGGCACTCAGCTTTCTTTATAGTTCAACTCTCACATCCATACATGACTACTGGAAAAACCGTAGCTTTGACTAGATGGACCTTTGTCAGCAAAGTAATGTCTCTGCTTTTTAATATGCTATCTAGGTTGGTCATAGTTTTTCTTCCAAGGAGCAAGTGTCTTTTAATTTCAAGGCTGCAGTCACCATCTGCAGTGATTTTGGAGCCCAAGAAAATAAAGCTGTCACTGTTTCCCTTGTTTCCCCATCTTTTTGCCATGAAGTGATGGGACCGGATGCCATGATCTTCATTTTTTGAATGTTGAGTTTTAAGCTAGCGTTTTCACTCTGCCCTTTCACTTTAATCAAGAGGCTCTTCAGGGGGCGCCACCTGCATATCTGAGGTTATTGATATTTCTCCCAGAAATCTTGATTTCAGCTTGTGTTTCATCCAGTCCAGCACATTTCTCATGATGTATTCTGCATATAAGTTAAATAAGCAGGGTGACGATATTTAGCCTTGACATACTCCTTTCCCATTTTGGAACCAGTCCATTGTTACATGTCTGGTGCTAACTGTTGCTTCTTGACCTGCATACAGATTTCTCAGGAGGCAGGTAAGGTGGTTAGGTATTCCCATCTCTTGAAGAATTTCCCACAGTCTATGGTGATCATGTAGTCAAAGGTTTTAGTGTAGTCAATGAAGCAGAAGTAGATGTTTTTCTGGAACTCTCCTTTTTCAATGATCCAGTGGATGTTAACAATTTGATCTCTGGTTCCTCTACCTTTTCTAAATCCAGCTTGAACCTCTGGAAGTTCATGGTTCACGTACTGTTCAAGCCTGGCTTGGAGGATTTTGAGCATTACTTTGCTAGCGTGTGAGATGAGTGCAATTGTGTGGTAGTTTGAACATTCTTTGTCATTGTCTTTCTTTAGAATTGGAATGAAAACTGTCCTTTTCCAGTCCTGTGGCCACTGCTGAATTTTCCAAATTTGCTGGCATATTGAGTACAGCACTTTCACAGCATCATATTTTGGAATTTGAATTATCTCAGATGAAATTCCATCACCTCCACTAGTTTTGTTCATAGTGATGCTTCCTAAGGCCCATTTGACTTTGGACTGCTGGATGTCTGGCTCTAGGTAGTGATTATACCATCATGATTATCTGGGTCATGAAGATCTTTTTTGTATAGTTCTGTGTATTCTTGCCACCTCTTCTTAATATCTTCTGCTTCTGTTAGGTCCGTCCCATTTCTGTCCTTTATTGAGCCCATCTTTGCATGAAATGTTCCCTTGGTATCTCTAATTTTCTTGAAGAGATCTCTAATCTTTCCCATTCTGTTGTTTTCCTGTATTTCTTTGCACTGATCACTGAGGAAGGCTTTCTTATCTCTCCTTGCTATTCTTTGGAACTCTGCATATCTTTATATCTGCATATCTGTATATCTTTCCTTTTCTCCTTTGCCTTTTACTTCTCTTCTTTTCTCGGCTATTTGTAAGGTTTCCTCAGACAATCATTTTGTCTTTTTACATTTCTTTTTCTTGGGGATGGTCCTTGATCACTGTCTCCTGTACAATGTCATGAACCTCTGTCCGTAGTTCTTCAGGCACTCTGTCTATCAGATCTAATCCCTTGACTCTATTTGTCACTTCCATTGTATAATTGTAAGGGATTTGATTTAGGTAAAAGATATAAATCTTTTCATAAAGGATAGAAATTCAAGTAAAACATATCAGTTTACTCTCTTGGGTTGTCCATGGTGATATAATTGTAAGAGTTAATCAACAGTTCACTCCAGTGCTTCAGTCCATTATAATCCACTAACAGTTTTCACACATGAATGAATCTTCTTGCTTCTATCATCATAGTCAAATTAGTAGCACCAAAGGCATGAATTATGGTTTAATAAAATCTGACTGGCAATGGCACCCCACTCCAGTACTCTTGCCTGGAAAATCCCATGGACGGAGGAGCCTGGTGGGCTGCAGTCCATGGAGTCGCTAAGAGTCGGACACGACTGAGCGATTTCACTTTCACTTTTCCCTTTCATGCATTGGAAAAGGAAATGGCAACCTGCTCCAGTGTTCTTGCCTGGAGAATCCCAGGGACGGGGGAGCCTGGTAGGCTGCTGTCTATGGGGTCACACAGAGTCGGACACGACTGAAGCGACTTAGCAGCAGCAGCAAAATCTGACTTTAACACTTATACATTGGTTGAAACAAAATGAGTTTTGCCTATTTGTTTACCTTCTCATTTTTGAAATTGTTTTTGTAAATCCATAGTATTTACGTACTAAGAGGAAATGTTCTCTCTGAGAACACTTACAGAAATTTGTATTGATCATCTTATTTTCTCCTGAAGATAAATTGGGTGTCAATAATCACATTAAACTTTTTGGGAAAACTTGTATGGGAAAATTCATGGTCATAGAAAAGCAGTGGCAATTATCTCCATTTTTAATGATGTCATAGAAGTGATCTAAATGTTTGCCAAAATATAAATAGTAACCATCAGCTTTGCTAACTTGTTTGGCCTTTCATTTTCATCTATAAAATAGTAAATGCACTATTATCCTAATCAAAACTATCTATTGATTATAGCTTATAGCACAGCATAGAGCTTGTTAAACAGACATGATTCTTTCCATTATTGCCAAGTATTAATATTTAACAAGAGAGCTCCTTTGAATTTGAGTGAATCATCATAACACTTAGGGCCTGCACATGTAAATATTTTAATTTTTTTTCAAGAGGAAAGTGGGATTCAGACCAGTGAATCTTGGAGATAGTAAGATATGCTGATTTATTCCTGTGTGTGCCATCTCTCAGATCTGAATTTTAAACTCTGAACACCAACCCTGTCAGTCTCTCAAAAGATAGGCAGGTCTGGAATCACAGCCAATCCTGCTTTTATTCACATTCTATAGCTCAGAGAAGCATTCTCTCCTGTTAACTTTATAAAGAATGGGACGTAATTTCCATTTGCCTGCCTGGATGACAATCACTGGATTCTTAGAGTGATTTTCCCCATAGGCATAATATTAACACAGACTGTACCTGTACATGTAGACCCATTCATGTTCATCACATCCCCAGGGCATTTCATATATATTAATAGTTTGGTTTCCATGCAGGGTGAATCGAGACTCCTTTCCAGGCTGCGTTTTCAGAGTGGGCATTGTGTTGTTGAGCTCTTGCTGTTTCTCATGGTGAGGACGTATTTAAAACCCCAGGTACCACTTTTCTAAATTCAAGGCCTCTCTATCCAGTAGCTGCAACTGAATTGAATCTAGAGGACTGAAACCTTTGTTTGAAATTAAAAAAAAAAATAGTATCTATTATTTGGAGACTTAATGGCAGACTTTAGGCATCTGAATGAATAACCTGAGCATCATTTTCTGTAACAGAAAGGAACCTCAGCATATTGTCAATGGCAAATAACAACAACAAAAACAGCATTCTAGCTGAGAGGCTGGAGACACGCTTGAACAGATGATTGACTGCATCAGACAGAGCTCAGCATCTCTGGCTGCAAAGTCTAAATGATGATGACCATATCCTAAATATATGTGTCCCCCAGTTTGTACTTGGGGCCCTGGGGACTCAGTTTTGCATGCCTATAAAGTTTGACATAAACAGAATTATCCAATCCTATGACAGCTATACTACCCTGTCTTGTCCTAAGAATAGATGACTAGAAGCTCTGTTGTAGGATTTCAAGTTCCATTTCAGTGGCATTTCTCCAATTAACTTCCTTCTACCCTCCCCTCACTCTCTTTAGGCAGCTTGGGTTTCCATCATTGGTATCTTCTTGCCACCCATCCTCGTCACATGAACAAAGTTACTAATAAGGTCTAGGATTAGCTAGGTCTCAATTGTAAGGTGACTTCGAAAAGGACTCTTAGAACTTATTTATTCAGTCCCTGGAGTAGAATCTAAGAGGGACTGCCATGTGTTAAAGTTTCAACTACTGTTTGGTGATTAATGACAACATATTAATATTTTACTGCTTTATTAACAGATGGACACTGTAAATATATACCAGAAAATGTGAAAGAATGGAAATGTGAGTAACTTTCTTGATTATGGGCACACATAGTGGATACAGCGTGTAAGTCTAGGCATGGGTTAGAAACACAGAGCATCTCTCCTTCCTACACAAACCATTTTCCATAGTAACTAGTAAAATTCAGTTTCATAAAATAGAGTATGGATGTTGCTGCTGCTGCTAAGTCACTTCAGTCATGTCCGACTCTGTGCGACCCCAGAGACGGCAGCCCACCAGGCTGCCCCGTCCCTGGGATTCTCCAGGCAAGAACACTAGAGTGGGTTGCCATTTCCTTTTCCAATGCATGAAAGTGAAAAGTGAAAGTGAAGTCACTCAGTTGTGTCTGACTCTAGTGACCCCATGGACTGCAGCCCACCAGGCTCCTCTGTCCATGGGATTTTCCAGGCAAGAGTAGAGGAGTGGGGTGCCATTGCCTTCTCCGGAGTATGGATGTTAGATGTGGGTTTTTCATATATGGCCTTCATTATGTTGCAGTAATTTTTTTCTGTTCCTAATTAAGTGGTTTTTATTGTTGCTGTTTTATTATGAAAGGGTACTGAATTTTGCCAAACACTTTCTGCATCTATTGACATGATCATGTGCTTTTCACCTTTTATTCTGTCAATGTGGTTTGTGTATGTTGAACCATCCTTGCATCTCAGGGATGAATTCCACTTGGTCATGATGTATGATCCTTTTCATGTGCTAATAACTTGGTTTGCATGTGGCATTATTCCCTTCCACTTAAAGAACTTGCTTTTGCCTTTCTTGTAGTGTCAATCTGTTGGTGACAAATTTCCTCAGGTTTTATTTGTCTGAAAATATTTTTTCATTGCCTTCCTCATGAAGGATATTTATTGATATAGAATTTTGTGTCAACATAGAATTTCCTTTGTGTTTATATTTGAAATGTTATTTCTGTTATCTTCTGGCTTCTACTATTTGTGTTGAGCTATCAGCCATCTCTCACTATTATTTCCATATGTAATGTGTCTTTTATCCTCTGGATTCGTTCAAGAATTAGTCTTCCTTTTCGGTTTTCAGCAGTTTGACTATAATGCACTTAGGCATAGTCTTCTTTTTATTCCTCCTGCCCTTCTAATTTGGCAGAACCTGAGCTCCAATCTCTATCTTCCTATCTCCAGTACCTGCTATAGGACCAGTTTTGCTTTTTAAACTCCCAGCTAGCTGATTTCTGCTGCGTTTCCTACAAGCTTATCTTGTACACAGTTTAGGAGTCAGCCAAGGATTTCAAGGGAATTGTATACAGACTTTGAGGGAACTCCATCTATGGATCTCTCCTTTTAGGCTTTTCTTCTTCTATTTCCAGCCTTTACGAAGGCCCTGACTACAACCTCGGTCTCTATAGCTCAGTGGGACCACCTTTTCCTTGAGTTCCATTTTTTTTTTCTCAAGCACTGCACACTGGTCAGCACCCTTAAAAATGAACCATCTAAATGTAGAACTCACCTGCCATGCTTCTCTTTCCTCAAGGATTGTATGTCCTCCAATTCTGCTTTGGGTTTCTCTCCACTGCTTTCAAATACTTCATGTTATATTTTTTTCCAGTTTTTAATTGTTATTAGCAGGAGGGTGAGCCTAATACAAACTCCACTGCTGTTATTGGAATGAGAATATTATTTGTTTTCTTTGCAGTAATAAATTCAAATGCTAATGCAAGTACTGAAATCAGGCAGTCCTAACTTATACACCCAAATGAAGCTGGGTAATTTTATGTTGTATTTTTTTTAGATTATAAATGAAGTAAAAACCCAAATTTTAAATTTTTAAGAGAATTTCTGGTCCCTTGAGCAATGCAATAAGCATTCTCAGGGAGATCCCAGTTTGATATATATTGCTTTAATAATCAGTTCAGTTCAGTTCAGTCAGTCTACTCTTTGCCATCCCATGAATCGCAGCACGCCAGGCCTCCCTATCCATCACCAACTCCCGGAGTTCACTCAGACTCACGTCCATCAAGTCAGTAATGCCATCCAGCCATCTCATCCTCTGTCGTCCCCTTCTCCTCCTTTGGTAATAATAATAAAATTAAAGCTTCCTTGGTAGCTCAGATGGTAAAGAATCCACCTTCAGTGCAGGAGAACTGGATTTGATCTCTGGGTCAGGAAGATCTGGAGAAGAGCATGGCAACCCACTCCAGTATTCTTGCCTGGAGAATCCCAGGAACAGAGGAGCCTGGCAGGCTACTGTTGATGGGATTGCAGAGTCGGACATGTCTGAGTCACTAGCACACACACAATAATAAAATTATTAACTTATTTAGAGAAAATGATAGTAACAATAGCAGTAAAAAAGAGGCTTAAAGTATACATGAAGCATGTGATGAAAGAGAAAAATCACAGAAAGGTGGGGAGGAAAGCTCTGTGCTTAGAAACCCACATGGGAGGAAAAGCTGGAAAGAGGGACCAGTAGGAAACTCTTTCAGGAAACCTGAGTATAAATAGATGTATAGTAGAATAAAGAAAGAAGGGAAATCTATAGAATGGGAGTGATTCAAGAAAGATATGCTGTATAGCAATTTACACTTAATCTATTGATGATAAAGCAAAAGGCATCACACATATTTCCGTTGTCCTGGCCCCCCAGCTCTCCAACCCTGCTTCACATTGCATGGCGCACTGGGACCACTCTACATTTTCTGATCGGTTGTGTATGGAGACTTTGGTAAGGAGAGCGGAGAGTGACTGGGAAAGGGGCAAGAATCATTCAACCCTGGATGTGTGAAGTGGGAAAGAATAGGAAGGTGGTAAGCCTGGATTGTCTTGAGGACTATGGCTAAGCATATAAAGAGAAAATGTAAGAAGTAGGAAAGGGGATTCTCCCTCCACTTAAAACAGGTGCTACAGCTTAAGGCTCCATGCAGTTTATTATGACACATTTGGGGCTCTTGACATTAACTGGTATGATAGGATAAACAGAAGTCCCTGAGTTTCTGAGCACATGGAACAGACGATATGACCGTCCAACCACTTCTGGGCTGGGGCAGAAGGAAAACATGAGAATAAGAGCGAGAGGGAGAGAGATTTGATCCTGAAGTGTTCATGAAACACCCAGGTAATTACATAAAGTGGAACCAAGGAAGAATATTTCAAGTCAGAAGAGTAAGTTTGTGAATTAAAAGGGAGATGCTCATGTAAAAGAACATGATGCATAGGCTTTAGAGTCAGGTAGAAACAACTTAAAATCCAGTCTTGTCATTGCCTAGACTGGGTGTGATACTAAGTTTCTTAATTTTCTCCTGCCTTATACTAAACCATACAATGGCTAAAAAGCACAGCATGGAATTGTTGAAAAAAATGAACTCCTTATGCCACTTACAGCAGCCAGGACTAGAGACTCAGTCTGGTTCTCTCCTCTTCTAGAAGATCAAAACAGAATTCTGATTCAGATTAAAAAATTAATTTTTTTTTCTTAAAAATGTCAGAAGCCATTGAGTATCTCATCCTCAAAACTACATTTTCCCATGCTCCAAAATATAGTAGAAAGCAGAGTTGACATTGTTGTGTCACTGTATCAGTCAGGGTCCTGGCAAAAAACAGAGGCTTTAATGAAGGACTGGCTCCAAAGCTGTGTGTGTGTGTGTTCAGTCGCCCAGCTGTGTCTGACTTTTTGTGATCCCACGGACTGTAGTCAGTCAGGCTCCTCTGTCCATGGGATTTTCGAAGCAAGAATACTGGAGTGGGTTGCCATTTCCTCTGCCAGGGAATCTTCCCAATCCAGGGATCAAACCCCAGCCTCAAGTGTCTCCTGCATTGGCAGGAGGATTCTTTACCACTGAGCCAGCTGGGAAGCCCATCAGAGGTATGGGCAGGGTTAAAGGGGAAACAGATGTGGAAGTGCCATAGACTGACTCCAGGAACCATTGCCAACCTAAGGTTGCTGGGGCACTGGGAAGAAATAGCACCCCTGGAGCCCAGTGGGAGCCAGAGCTGTGGAGAGAGGTTTGCACAATATATGTTTTCTCAGCAGATGCTGCTCATGGAAGGAGCCAAAGCTGAGTGAGAGTGGTGGGGAGGGAGAGGGAGAGGGAATGCTCCAAACCCCTGAAATTCCCACCCTCTCATCTCTTGGCAATATTTCTTTTCACTGATGGCTCAGCAGGTAAAGAATCTGCCTGCCAATGCAGGAGACACAGGAGATGTGGTTTCGATTCCTGGCTTGGGAAGATCCCCTGGGGTAGTAAATGGCAACCCAGTCCAGTATTCTTGCTTGAAAAACCCCATGGACAGAGGAGCCTGGCAGACTACAGTCTGGGAGTCATAAAGAGTTGGACAGGACTGACTGATGAAGCACACACAAACTAAATCAGAAGCCATAGAGAAAGGGAGTTCAGATGACATAGTTGGTGAGATTCAGCCTCCTGGAGGGGAGAGATCTGCATCTGTCCCATGCATCTGTCCCAAGGATGGGAGACTAGCCATGGTGAAGATAACATGCCCCCCATAGTAAGAGTCTTACTCTGGCTTTTCTTTTTGATTGGAGGAGAATTGCTGTACAATGTTGTGTCGGTTTCTGCCACAGGACAGGGTGAATCAGCTGTAAGTATACAGAAGTCCCCTCCCTCTTGGGCCTCCCTCCTACCCCTCTGCCCCAAGCCCATCCCTCTAGTCTAGTCTTCGAAGAGTGGTGGGCTGATCTCCCTGGGTTATACAGCAGCTTCCCACAAGCCACCTATTTTACACATAGCGCTAGTGGTGAAGAACCTGCCTCCCAGTGCAGGAGACGTAACAGACGCAGCTTCAATGCCCGGGTGGGAAAGATCCTGTGGAGGAGCTCATGGCAACCCACTCCAGTGTTCTTGCCTGGAGAAGCCCATGGATGAAGGAGCCTGGTGCGCTACAGTCCATGGGGTCACACAGAGTCTGGCATGACTAAGTGACTAAGCACAGCACAGAATATATATGTCAGTGCTACTCTCAGTTAGCGCCTCCTTCTCCTTCCCCTGCTGTGTCCACAAGTCCATTTGCTACATATGTATCTCTCTTCCTGCCCTGCAAAGAGGTTCATCAGTACCGTTTTCATTCTAACTTTCGAGGGTTGTGAATCCTGAGAAGGCAGACTCAGCCAAAGGACCTATTCTATTCATGATTACTAGGATGCTGTATGCTGACTCAAAATTAGCTCTTCCTGCAGAAGACATCGGAGAAGGCAATGGCACCCCACTCCAGTACTCTTGCCTGGAAAATCCCATGGACGGAGGAGCCTGGTGGGCTGCAGTCCATGGGGTCGCTAAGAGTCGGATACGACTGAGCGACTTCACTTTCATGCATTGGAGAAGGAAATGGCAACCCCCTCCAGTGTTCTTGCCTGGAGAATCCCAGGGTCAGGGGGAGCCTGGTGGGCTGCCGTCTATGGGGTCCCACAGAGTTGGACACAACTGATGCGACTTAACAGCAGCAGAAGACATGTGTCAGAGTCACCCAGTGGCTGAGTCACCCAATGGCTGGAAGTATATGTCCCTCTTACCACTCATCACCCAGATTTGATTTTGTCTGTTTCCTTGTCAGTATCCATTCCCTGGGCTCTAAGGGTTTCAGGAGCGAGACAGGGACTCTTCAGGACTTTAGTGCCTGGCACCTCCCCAGTGCTCACTAAGTATGTACCGAACTGGTGAATAAAGGAATTATGAATGAGTGGAAGTCGTGCTGGGACTGTGCTTGCTGGATGCAGGTGCACAGGGACACACCTGTGTGATGGCTATGTGACCTTGGAAATGTTCCAGCTCTTCAGGGCCTCATTATGAAAATTAATGATCTTGAAAACACTTTTATGTACTAAAAAAAAAAATCTGTGTTTTGTGAAAAATAACAAATATGACAGTACTTACTGATTTCTTTTGAGAAGAAGGATGGGCCATTTATTTTCAGAGAATAAGGAGGTGGTACTCAGGCATCACAGTTAGCACATCAAATGCTGCTTTTCTGTGGCTTTATCTGACTGTAAGAGCAGAGAGGTGTTGGTTTCCACATCCCCTTTGAGTGTAATGACACAGGTGTTATTGAATTTTGGAGAACTTGTATCATCATGCCTTATCATGCATTTTAATGAGTCAGAAATTTCAGATCACTCTGATCCCCTAAGCACTCACATTGTAAAGTACTGAAAGTAGAGTGTATAAGGAAATGTGGAGGGGCAGGGCTCCGCATCGGAAGTCCAGGGAGCTGGGATCTCAGTGGGAGGCAGTGTGGAAAACAGGATGTGGTACAGTTTAAGGTCAAGAACACAGTCTAGAGTCCACTAGACATGGTTTGAATATCTAAGAGGCTCAGGCCTCTTATGAGCTGTGTGATCCTGAGTAAGCCAGTTAACCTGTCTTCACTTCTAGTTCTTCGCCTGGGATGGAAATCAGAATTCTTAGAAATGTGATGAATATTATGGGATGTGAAATATAAAGGACACAGCACATTGTATTAAGAAACTGATAACTAGTATCATTATGTGTACAAGTGGTCACATAGTCACAGGTTATAAGAATTACTCATTACAAATTGTCCAGTTATTCCTGATGAGTTGAAATAATATGACCCTAATGTCAGCTTTTATCATTGTTAGGATTTATGGGCTTATTTCTTCTAGTAATAGTAATACTGCTTTACATATGAAGGCTGCAGTGATGTTTTTCAAAGAACCACTAAATGAATTACCTCATTTTGATGTCATTCCAGTGTACAAAGCAAATGAGATATTTCAAAAGTCCTCACAGTAAGACTTACTGAACTAATTACTTGGATCGACATCTTTTGGGTACAGATCAGCATCGGATTTAATTCCTTTCAGATACTCAAAACACTTTCCTAATTGTCTCTTGACCTTAGAAACAACTGGCAGTAACTTAATAGACCGGATAATCTGCATGGGCTCTTCGGATGTAGACCATTCAGATGTGGAGATCTGTTTATCTGAATTGTTTCCAAGTTTTCTGTCCCTAACACCAATCTAGTTCAACAAGGCTTTAATTACTTTGCAGTTTTCCCCAAATCTTCTTATTATTTTGCTTAGGGCAGATTATTTTAAAAGAAGTTCATATAAATAAATAGCAGCTAAAGAAAAAAATGTTATTTGGATGTAATTGGTGAAAATTCATTATGCAAGGAAAGTGTTACCAGCAATGGCAGGAGCCAATAAAAGCGTGTTACCCAGGTCACCAGATAAACAGACCCTCCTCCCATGGAATATGTTCGCACCAGCCATCAGGACACAGCTCAGTGTTCCCATTTAGCCTAACAGACACCACGTCATTTAATTTGGTTTTTCCACTGTATGAAGACAGGTTTGGACCTCTTCCGATGATGATAAATTTAATAAGAGCAACTGTGTTTTGTAATGTGAGTAAATAAGTAAATCAGCAATCAAATAAATATTGAGGGCCTGTTTTGCGTTAGGTACTCCAGGGGATTCACAATGAATAAGACATCCTTTTCTTCTAAGCGCTTACTTTCTTTTTTTCCCTTTCTCGTCACGAATCAGTTTTTTGTTTTTGTTTTTTTTAAACTTTTTATTTTGTTTTCAGCTTCCCTGCTGGCTCAGTGGTAAAGAATCTTCCTACAATGAAGGAAACACTTGTTCAATGCCTGGGTCAAGAAAATCCGATGGAGGGGGAAATGGCAACCCAATGCAGTATTCTTGCCTGGAAAATCCCTTGGACAGGAAGCCTGGTGGGCTACAGTCCATGGGGTCACAAAGAGTTGGACTTGACTTAGTGACTAAAACAACAACAAACAACCAATTAACAATGTGATAGTTTTAGGTGAACAGCCAAGGGTCTCAGCCTCACGTATACATGTATCCGTTCTGCTCCAAACTCCCCTCCCATCCAGGCTGCCACATAACATTTAGTAGAGGTCCATGTGCTATACAGTAGGTCCTTGTTGGTTATCCACTTTAAATAAAGCAGTGTGCATTACACACGTCCATCCCAAACTTCCTACCTATCCCTTGCTCTTATCCTTTTCCCTGGCCACCATAAGTTTCTTCTCTAAGTTTGTGAGTCTGTTTCTGTTTTGTAAGTTTATTTGTATCATTTCTTTTTAGATTCCACATACAAAGAATGTCATGTGATATTTCTCCTTCTCTGTCTGACTTACTTCACTCAGTATGACACTCTCTAGGTTAGAGCTTACTTTCTAGGAGGGAAAAATCACATATAAACTATTGTAAAATAACAAATGAGGTGAAAACCACAATAAAACTAAGATTGAGAATGAGTTAATACCTACTGTGTGCCAGGTATTGCTCCAAATAATTTCCAGGCCTGGTCTCAGTTGATCCTGTGATAACCCTTTGGGAATAACACTGCTACTCCTTTTATTTTACAGGCATGGAAACTGAGGCACAGAGGAGTTAAGTGACTTGTGCACGGGCGCCCAGCTAGTAAGTGCTCAAGCTAGGATCTGAACTCTGATAGATCCCCAAGCTCTTGCTTTTTAAAGAATACCTTAGCACGGGGAACTCTATTCAGTTCTCTGTAATGACCTATATGGGAATAGAATCTAAAAAAGAGTGGATATATGTATAACTGACTCACTTTGCTGTACAGCAGAAACTAAGAGAACATTGTAAATCAACTATACCCCAATGATTGGGAACACGTGTACACCCGTGGCGGATTCATGTTGATGTATGGGAAAACCAATACAATATTGTAAATCAAGAAAATATAATAATAATAATAATAAATAAAAATAAATAAATAAAAAATTAAAAAGAAAACCTTAAACTGAGGACACAAAAAGTGCCAAGGGAATTGAAAGGATGAGGAAATTATTTTCAGATCAACCTCAGAGTCCCCATTTATAAAATGAGGATACTATGATGCCTACTTCATATAGATGTTGTGAGGTTGACCAGGACAGTGCTTGTAGAGTACCAATACTTCAACGTGAGGCTGAAGTTAACGCCTGAGCCATGTGGGATCCCCCAGCCACAGCATGGGTGTCAGTGTCCTAGCACTTGGCTGTACATACTCTACCCAGCTGGGGGCATCGGTGTCCATTCTAGCCAAATGCTTCCCCCCGCTGGCTCTAAGTGTGCCAGGACCAGCTGGACACAGACCAGATTTCAGGGGGCTGTGGAGGAAGTCCACGCTGTCCTAGGCATGTATCCAGGAGAACACTCCATGATATTAGCTATTGTTGGACTGCCAATTTCAGTCTACCATCTGATATGGTTTGTAGACACCAGAGTCCAAAATGGAGCTCTGAAGAGTCCTGGAAGTTTTTCTTCCATCGAGTTGGAAGTTTTCAAGGAGGAACTATAAAACTGCCATTGAGATTTTTACACACAGTTAAGTTGATCCAGACACATATTTTCAAATGAAAAATCTTAAAGCCCTTTACAACAAAGCAGAAAATAAGTTAAAAAAAAAAGATGAATATATTTTCCCCTGGAGAAGAATAACTGCCTGTGATTATAGTTTGCCAGGATACAGATGTTAAAGTAGCAAACTTCTCAAACCATGATATAGGCCAATCTCCTGGGATAA
Source organism: Bison bison bison (assembly GCF_000754665.1). Lineage (NCBI taxonomy): Eukaryota > Metazoa > Chordata > Mammalia > Artiodactyla > Bovidae > Bison > Bison bison. The sequence continues at coordinate 5,420,269 of NW_011494917.1, read as the reverse complement.
ATCCTATCCTTTTCAGTAAGATACTGTGAAATTGTTAACATGGGGAAAATATAATCAATACTTTCTTAACCTGCTATATTAGAGAGTCACAAAACCTGGCAATGGGGTTTAAAATGATATCAAAATTTAGCTTCATATCAAGTAGAAACTGAAAAAGTATGATAAGAATAATTACTTCAGAACTCAAAGGAAATTAAAATTCTTTAACATCCAAGTCTACTAAGAAGAGACCAGATGTTTAAGAAAACTAAAAAATAAAGACATCTTTCAAAACATTTTACCAGCTGGTATCCTACAATTACCCTAAAGTATACCCCTTTCCTCAAAATACTGAGGACTGGGAATGTGATGGTTTGTTTTCACCATGATCCCTATGTCTGCATTTTGCAACTGGAGATATTTTTAGTCTCTCCGTATCAAAGTAAAAGTGCAGATCAGCTTTGAAATCTGACAGCCTCCTTCACACACACACACACACACACACACACTCTCTCTCTCTCTCTCTCTCTCTTCCCCCTAAATGGAAAATTTTATTGGGATTAAACTGTATGTCAAAAAGTTCTTATGTTTAGTTTCATCATATCTTCTAAAATAATTGATACAGTTGATACAGTAGGTAACTTCAGAGTGAACATTTTTGGTGATACTGTTCCTGTGGTGATGGTTTAATCACTAAGTCACTAAGCCATATCTGACTCTTGTGACCCCATGGGCTATAGCCCGCCAGGCTCCTCTATCCATGGGATTCTCCAGGCAAGAATACTGGAGTGGGTTGCCATTTCCTTTTCCAGGGGGTCTTCCTAACCCAGGGATCGAACCCAGGTCTCCTGCATTGCAGTCAGATCCTTTACTGACTGAGCCACCAGGGAAGCTTACTGTTACTGTAGTAGACTGAATAATAACCCCCCAAGGTGTCTATTCCTAAGCCTGAAACCTGTAAAATGTTATTTTAACATGACAAATGGACTCTGTCAATGCAATTAAGTATCTTGAGATGGAGTGATTATTCTGGAGTGATGGATGGAGTGATTCTTTGCTGGATCTAAAGGAATCACAAGGGTCCTGATTAAAGGCCCCCGGGAAGGTTAGGGAGAAAAAGCACTGTGATGACAGAAATAGGTGTGAGAGAGAACGAAGATGCTATGCCGTGGGCTCTCAAGATGGAAGAATGGGCCATGAGCCAAGGAATGCAGGTGGTCTGTAGAAGGTGGGAAAGGCAAGAAAACAGATTCTCCTCTATGGCCTTCTATGGAGCATGCTGACAACATAGATAGCCCAGTGAGACTGTTTTTAGACTTCTGATTTCTGGAACTGTAAGATAATAAATTTGTTTCATTTTAAGCCACTATTCTGTGATCATTTGTTATATCAGCCATAGGAAACTCTATAATTACTATTACCAGTAATTGTAATTACTGGGTGTAATTATTGGTAATTGATGGGTTTATTGGCCCAGAGAAGAGCAGAGGATGAGCAAAAAGCTTACTGACACAAAGAATTTCAATTCATTTACTATATTGTACACCACTCTTCTGTTGAATCTCACCAAACCATTCAAATAGAATCCAAAATCATTTTATTTCCTTTTGAAGCTTTTTTAAGTGTCATATCAAGAATACTTTTAATTAGCCTCCAATTAAAATAAATAAATTTAAATAAAAAAGAATATTTTTCCTAACCCAATATCATTTTTTTTCTCTTCTAAAATGTTTGTAGATTTATCACATATATTTAGGTCTGTGTTCACTCTTGGGGGTAAATTTTGTGTATGATGTGAGAAAGAGTTGAAATTAATTTTTATATGCAGATATATAATTGTCCCAGTACCATTTGCTGAAGAGGGTATGTATGTGATCAGTTGCTCAGTCGTGTCTGACTCTTGTGACCCAATGGACTGGAGCCCACCAGGCTCCTCCATCTGTGGGATTTTCCAGGCAAGAATGCTGGAGTGGGTTGCCATTTCCTAGAGTATACATTCTACCAGTGATTATTTTGGCACTTATGCAAAAACCTATTTGTCTATAACTATAAAGGCTTGTATCTGGACTCTCAATTTTGTTCTATCAATCAATATGTCTATCCTTATGCCAATACCATCCTATTTTGACTACCGAAGCTTTACAGCAAGTTTTGAAATTGGAGATTGGAAGTCCTTCAGCTTTATTCTTTTATTTTTCAAATTTGTCTTGCCTAATCTGGGTTCACATTCCTATATAAATTTTAGGATTGGCTTCTCATTTCTGCTGACATTTTGAAAGGTTTTATGTTGAATCAACTTAGGGAGAAGTGTCTCCTATTGCTTAAGCCTGCTTTCCCTAGGTTTAGATCTTCATGTACTCAGTCAGCTAATTAATACTTGGCTCCTCATGGGTCTTATTATTGGTAGGACAGAGATGTGAAGCCTTTTCCTGGAAGAAAGTTTCATCTTGCAATTACTGATTCACCCTGCTTCAATCATGTATCAACTTGGCAGGAGTAGCCATCCATTCTGTTAATTTTTTTCCCCCCAGCTTGTACCTTTCCCATGTCTGCTCAGCATTGTTGACTCTTAGAGCTCCATTCCTACTCAGCCTCCTCCTATTTTGGCCTCGTGCCCCATTCACTTTCATGCCCTTTACTCTGCTTTCCTCTCAAGTCCTGTGATTCAGAGTCCCTTCATAATACTGTGAACATTTGCCTCCATCTAGTGCTTCCCAGGTGGCGCTAGTGGTAAAGAACCCACCTGCTGATGCAGGAGACACAAGAGACGTGGGTTTGATCCCTGGGTTGGGAAGATCCCCTGGAGGAGGGCATGGCAGCCCACTCCAGTATTTTTGCCTGGAGAATCCCATGGACAGAGGAGCGAGGTGCGCTACAGTCCAAAGAGTCACAAAGAGTGGGACACGACTGAAGTGACTTAGCACACAGCACGGTCTTGTCCAGAGGACAAATGAGGCAAGTGTAGAACAGTGGATCAGGTTTCAGAAGATATGGCTTCTCTTCCCGAATATATCGCATGTGGACTGTGTGACAATGGTTATGAACCTCCTACATCAGCTTCCTCATCCAAAAAAATGGGAATACGGATCACTCTCCCATCAAACTCACATGCTTGCTTGAGAGTCAAAGTAGGTAACATGCAAGAAAATTAATTAAAAGCAGTAAAAATAAATTAGTATATTGTGTACATGTATGTAGTCTATTCATTAAGCATTTAGAACATAGTATTTTTCTTTTCAACTAGATTATATGATATCAGTATATTTCAATGGCATCTCACGTATTATGAAGTATATAGAAAGTGAATGAAAGTCACTCAGTCATGTCTGACTTTGCAACCCCATGGACTATTCTCCAGGCCAGAATATTGGAGTGGGTAGCCTTTCCCTTCTCCAGGGGATCTTCCTAACCCAGGGATGGAATCGAGGTCTCCCGCATTGCAGGCAGTAGGGACTCCATAAAAATTTTACTTGAAATGATGAAAATATATAACTTAGTTAGCTAAAATAATTCAGACCTGGGACAAGGCCATGAAACTTCTCTGAATATGTGTCTTTATGTGTGTATGAGAGAGAGAGAGAGAGAGAGAGAGACAGATACTTCTTTCCGTTAACATCTTAAACGACTAGGATCTTGTGGAACAAACATTGGTATGGTGGATCTTAAAAATAAGCATACAAAAACTGAACTTGGAGAGAATCACATATTGAAACTCCACATCAGGAATTTATAGTTAAAGATGGTCATGTCTCCCCACCCACACTCCCACCAAAAGAAGCACAGTTTTTTATAAAAATAAAAAATAACAGTTCTTTGACTCCATAGTTCTTCAGAAATGCAAAAGAGTACAGAATGCAATGGACAAGAAAACTATAGCAAGACATCAGTTTTAATCTAAATCACAGAATCCAGGATCTACTTGGGTTGAATCCTTATAGTCATTATACCTCAATTTCTAAGAGTTTATGAAAGATGACACCCAAGTCTGGGGGCATGTCACCATGTGCAGGGACCTCTTGTGAACTCCCTCAGGAGTTCTCCCTTGTTCTCTCTCATCCTGTCTTCATGTCCAGACGTGTTCTCCAGAATTCTATGTGTCTGGTCTCATTACCACTTCCTCTTCCCACGGATTGTTCAGAAGTCTTATCTGGCTCCAGTTTCCATGCTCACCCATCCCACACAGGGCTTGATCTGACTAAATGTTTATTGAGTTCAGTTGACCTCCAGATATCCATCTCTTTCTCATCTCTTTTCTTCCCATAGAACTAAGTTTCTCTTTCTTCATCACATATATGTGCTTACTTTACTCCACGCAGGTGGTGTTCAGTTGCTAAGTTGTGTCTGACTCTTTGTGACCCTGTGGTTAGCAGCACTCCAGGCTCCTCTAGCCTCCACTGTCTCCCAGGGTTTGCTCAAATTCATGTCATTGACTTGGTGATGCTATCTAACCATCTCATTCTCTGCCACCCCCTTCTTCTTTTGCCTTCAATCCTTCCCAGCATCAGGGCTTTTCCAATGAGTCGACACTTTGGAGTCAGCAGGTGGCCAAAGCATTGGAGCTTCAGCTTCAGCATCAGTCCTTCTGAATATTCAGCGTTGATTTCTTTTAGGACTGACTGGTTTGATCTCCAAGGGACTCTCGAGTCTTCTCCAGCACCACAGTTAAAACGCATCAATTCTTTGGTACTCAGTCTTCTTTATGGTCCAACTCTCACATCCATACATGACTACTGGAAAAGCCTAGTTTTGACAGTATAGACCTTTGTCAGCAAAGTGGTGTCTCTGTTTTGTAATATGCTGTTTTGGCTTGTCATAGCTTTCTTTCCAAGGAACAAACACCTTAATTTCATGGCTGCAGTCACTGCCCACAGTGATTTCAGACCCCAAGAAAGTAAAATCTATCACTGTTTCTACTTTTTCCCCATGTATTTGCCATGAAGGGAAAAAGCAAGAAAGTTCCAGAAAAACATCTATTTCTGCTTTATTGACTATGCCAAAGCCTTTGACTGTGTGGATCACAATAAACTGTGGAAAATTCTGAAAGAGATGGGAATACCAGACCACCTGACCTGCCTCTTGAGAAACCTGTATGCAGGTCAGGAAGCAACAGTTAGAACTGGACATGGAACAACAGACTGGTTCCAAATAGGGAAAGGAGTATGTCAAGGCTGTATATTGTCACCCTGCTTATTTAACTTATATACAGAGTACATCATGAGAAACGCTGGGCTGGAAGAAGCACAAACTGGAATCAAGATTGCTGGGAGAAATATCAATAACCCCAGATATGTAGATGACACCACCCTTACGGCAGAAAGTGAAGAGGAACTAAAAAGCCTCTTGATGAAAGTGAAAGAGGAGAATGAAAAAGTTGGCTTAAAGCTCAACATTCAGAAAACGAAGATCATGGCATCTGGTCCCATCACTTCATGGGAAATAGATGGGGAAACAGTGGAAACAGGGTCAGGCTTTATTTTTTGGGGCTCCAAAATCACTGCAGATCGTGACTGCAGCCATGAAATTAAAAGACACTTACTCTTTGGAAGAAAAGTTACAACCAACCTAGATAGCATATTGAAAAGCAGAGACATTACTTTGCCAACAAAGGTCCATCTAGTCAAGGCTACGATTTTTCCTGTGGTCATGTATGGATGTGAGAGTTGGACTGTGAAGAAGGCTGAGCGCTGAAGAATTGATGCTTTTGAACTGTGGTGTTGGAGAAAACTCTTGAGAGTCCCTTGGACTGCAAGGAGATCCAACCAGTCCATTCTAAAGGAGATCAGCCCTGGGATTTCTTTGGAAGGAATGATGCTAAAGCTGAAACTCCAGTACTTTGGCTACCTCATGTGAAGAGTTGACTCATTGGAAAAGACCCTGATGCTGGGAGGGATTGGGGGCAGGAGAAGAAGGGGACGACAGAGGATGAGATGGCTGGATGGCATCACTGTCTCGAGGGACGTGAGTCTGAGTGAACTCCTGGAGTTGGTGATGGACAGGGAGGCCTGGCGTGCTGCAGTTCATGGGGTTGCAAAGAGTCGGAC
>NW_011494917.1:5413940-5414139 GCF_000754665.1 Bison bison bison | reverse complement strand
GACTCTTTGTGACCCCATGAATCACAGCACGCCAGGCCTCCCTGTCCATCACCAACTCCCAGAATTTACTCAAACTCATGTCCGTCGAGTCTGTGATGCCATCCAGCCATCTCATTCTCTGTCGTCCCCTTCTCCTCTTGCCCCCAATCCCTCCCAGCATCAGAGGCTTTTCCAATGAGTCAACTCTTCACATGAGGTA
>NW_011494917.1:5407571-5413554 GCF_000754665.1 Bison bison bison | reverse complement strand
TACATGACCACAGGAAAAACCATAGCCTTGACTAGACGAACCTTTGTTGGCAAAGTAATGCCTCTGCTTTTCAATATGCTATCTAGGTGGGTCATAACTTTTCTTCCAAAGAGTAAGTGTCTTTTAATTTCATGGCTGCAGTCACCATGTGCAGTGATTTTGGAGCCCCAAAAAATAAAGTCTGACACTGCTTCCACTGTTTCCCCATCTAATTTCCATGAAGTGATGGGACCAGATGCCATGATCTTCGTTTTCTGAATGTTGAGCTTTAAGCCAATTTCTTCACTCTCCTCTTTCACTTTCATCAAGAGGCTGTTTAGTTCCTCTTCACTTTCTGCCATAAGGGTGGTGTCATCTACGTATCTGGGGTTATTGATATTTCTCCCAGCAATCTTGGTTCCAGCTTGTGCTTCTTCCAGCCCAGCGATGTACTCTTAATAGAAGTTAAATAAGCAGAGTGAAAATATACAGCCTTGTCATACTCCTTTCCCAGTTTGAATCAATCAGTTGTTCCATGTCTGGTTTTAACTGTTGCTTCTGGACCCACACATAGGTTTCTCAGGAGATAGGTAAGGTGGTCTGGTATTCCCATCTCTTTTAAAATTTTCCACAGTTTGTTGCGTAGGACATTACAAATGTATTAATTAAGACATGTGGAGGGGTTTTTCTTTTTTACAGTTTACAAACTGATGAATCTCAAATTGTTAATTGTGAAAGTGAAAATGTTAGTCTTCAGTCAAGTCTGACTCTTTATGACCCCATGGACTGTAGTCTGCCATTCTTCTCTGCCCATGGGATTCTTCAGGCAAGAATACTGAAGTGGGTAGCCATTATAGGAAGTTTCTCCAGGGGAATCTTCCTGACCCAGGGATTGAACCTGGGTTCTCCTGCACCGTGGACAGATTCTTTACTGTCTGAGATACCATTGTTAACTGTGAAAGTGAAGTCGCTCAGTCATATCCAACTCTTTGCGACCCTGTGGACTGTAGCCTACCAGGCTTCTCTGTCCATGGGATTCTCCAAGCAAGAATACTGGAGTGCGTTACCATTTCCTTCTCCAGGGGACCTTCCCAACCCAGGGATCGAACCCGGGCCTCCCGCATTGGAGGCAGATGCTTTAACCTCTGAGCAACAGAGAGGGCCCTACTATTCAACACGTTTTCTAGAGTAGAATATTCTCTTGCTTAGAAATGTTGTCATCTGAAATTTCAAAGAGCTCCTTTAGCCTCAAAACTGTTTGGGAGAAGGAGTATATGTTCCTCCCATTCAGTTGCAACTCTCTTACATTTTTCTCCCATAATATCCAGGAAACTTACTATTTTCCTTGAGACAGTTTGGTTTTCATTCAGTTACTAGGGTAAAACACTGGCTAATAATGACAGGGACACATAGTTAAAGTAACCTGGCTGTGCTGAATTTTCTGGCTAATGAGTTCACTTGGAGTGGGGAGAGGGGGTGACTGCTGCCACAGCAGCCTCCGGAGAAGAAAGCTGCAGGGGTTCAAGGCTGTGGATTTCCTCTCCTGTTCCACAGATGACCCTCAATGACTGAGGAAGCAAAATACACTCCACTTCCCTGGTCTTCTGTCCCTCCCTGTCCCTGCCAACACACAACAGCTGGCATAGCCACAGAATTATCCAGTTATCACATCCCCATTGATTCCTTTCATCAAACACTCTCCATTGAAGAGACTGATAGTTCTTATATAAAGCCTGCCATGAATAAAAATAAACCTGCCAAGAAGAAAAATGTTTATGGGCATTTATGCTACACACATATATTGAGATCTCAGCTCCATGATAAATGCTGAGGTTATAAAGATAAAGGACGCTGTTGCTTATGAGCTTTAAAATGTAGAAGATGAGACCAAAAAAACCCCACTTCTGCAGAGTGGTTCAAGTCTAATGATAGGGGCAAGTCTAGGTGCCATGGATGTGTAGAGCATGGACCTGGGTCACTACAACTGTCTGGATTGGAAGGAGAAGGGGGCTGGTCAGGTGGGGCTCCCTGGCAGAAGGTAATAGTTGAGATGAATCCTCATCATCTTAGGAAATAAGAATCCTATTTCTTCACACAAACTCTGTTCTCAAAATCATGGCAGGAATTAGGACAAGATTATTTCTAGTGATCTGAGATGGCATGCCACCCTTGAGAGGCATGGAGTGATTGAGAACGTGGAACTCCAGCTCTGCTACCAACTCTGTGACCATGGGCCAGCTACCCTCCCAGTCTCCTCATTTGTGAAATGAAGATACCAACAGCACTTACCACATAAGGTTGTTGTGGGGAGTGGATACAGCCATGCATGCAAAATGCTTCAAATATTAATAGTTCCTACTGCATTGTAAATGCTGTATGTTTGTTATTGCTATTATTATATAAACATGATACCATTTTGTTTATATGTTGGGTGGCATTAGTGATAAAGAACCTGCTTGCCAATGCAGGAGATGTAAGAGACAGAGGTTCGATTCCTGCATCAAGAAGATCCCCTGGAGAAGGGCATGGCAACCCACTCCAGTATTTGTGCCTGAGAATCCCATGGAGAGAGGAGTCTGGCGGGCTACAGTCTGTAGGGTCACAAAGAGTTGGATTTGACTGAAGTGATTTAACACACATACACACAGTCCATGGTCAATGCTATATGTTTGTTATTATTACTATATAAGCATGATACCATTTTGTTTCTATGTTGCAGTATATCTTTGTGCCTTTCTTATGTCTGAGATCAGTTTCCTGTTTGGATTGCAGGGTATTTCAAAACCAGTGTTTCCTTTGTTTTCTGAATGGGGGGAGAGAGAGAGAGAGAGAGAGAGAGTGTGTGTGTGTGTGTGTGTGTATCCTCAAAGCATATGCAGAACTAGTAAATGTTTTTTTATTAATTTATCCACACCTAAGGTCAGCACCATCTTGCATCTTCATTGCAATAATACCAAGTATCATATAATTCCAGTAGAGTCAGTGCAAATCTGAATTCCTTCCACCAAATCAAGCCTGAACCTTGAGAGCTAAGACTTCTAACAGGCAAAGCAATCAAGCATATTTTCTGAGTACACATTTCCTTTGCTTTCTGTAGCTCTTTTCACTTCCAATAGTACATTGAAATTGGGGATAATCTCCATGCACGTATGAGAAAACTGCATGAAGTTTTTGATGCCTGAAGATCAAAGAAGTTAAGTGACTTAATGCCGGTTATATAACTGACTAGGGGCACAGCCTGGTCAATGTATCTGGAGTCCTTGCTCTTAAACCAGAGCTTTCTTCCCTTCACATGTTGCTCCTTTCAATTCAGTGCACGAGAGAGACAGTCAGGGAGACATCTTTTCTCTAAGAAGCTATGACATGCCCTCCAACTAACGATGGAACAAAGTCAACTGGCACATAAACTTAGAAAATGTTTGGCTTGAAACAAAAGTTCTAGGAGCCAGATAATCCATACACTTCAGCTCTAGGGATTTATCCCACAGCTTGATTGTTGAGATGAGGGAGGGAGAGAGAATGAGTTATTGTTAATGTGATAGTGCTGTCCCCTTTAGGAGAATATGGTTGTTTTGGGCTTGTACTTTGAGGGACAAATAATATCCTAATAGATACAATGAGAAGAAGATTTTAGGCAAAGAGGTAGCATGAAAAAGGTGCAAAAATAAGATATGGAATGTTTGAGAGCATTTGGTTCAGTTTTTGGGAATAGGTAGAGAGAGATATAACTGAAAAGATAGAGGTAATCTAGCAAAAGGCTTTGCTAATACATGACACACCACAGAAGATGGCTTGTGTAGGGCAGGGCTGTGGAGGAAGTGAAAGTTACCAAGGAAGGCTGATGCATTGGATAATGGTTATGATACACTGAGTCTTCAGTCCATAATACCTTGAGAGTCGAGCTCCATGACCAAGTGGCTTGGTAAGAAAATCTAGTTGGTCCACAGAGGATGAAAGAATCAGAAATAGGGAAAATCATCAGGAGGTTGCAACATCAGCTAAATTATGAAATAATATATTGACAGGGAATGGAGAATGGAGGCTTGAGTGAGAGTGTAAAGTTGTAATGAATGCTGTAGAGCTTATGAAGGGAGTATTCAGGGATGTGAAGGGCTGAGCAACTAACTATAGATAAACCTGAAGAATCAACTAACTGGTCATCTCCTTATGGTAAGGCCCCACATCATGCCCATTGGCTGATTTTAGTTTTCTATTGTTCCTGCAACAAACTCCCATAAACTTAGTGGCTTTAACTAACATAGATTTCATCTCTTACAGTTCCAAGGGTCAGAAGTCTAAAACGAATTTCACTGGGCTAAAATCAAGGTATCAGCGGGACGTAGTTCTTTCTGGAGATTCTAAAGTAGGATCTGTTTCCTTGCCTCTTTCAACTTCTAGAAGCTACCTATACTTCTGGGCTCATGGCCCTGTGTCACTCCAAGCCTCTGTTTCTGTTATTGTGCTTTTTCTGACTCTGACCCTCCTATCTTTCTCATCTGGGGCCCTTTGTGATCACATGCTGCTGATTTGGATCATCCAGGAACAATCTCCACCCAATGCTTAACTTAATCACACCTCCAAAATCCTTTTCACTGTGGAAGGTTACTTTTTAATAGGTTCCGGAATTAGAATGTGGGCATCTTTGTGGGGGGCATTATTCTCTGCATCACAATGCAGATTCTTCTAGTATCCATCACAATGCATAACTATCACACAGAAGGAGTTGATAATGGGTTTTGGTGACTGTAGATGCTGATAGTCCAAATAAATGCTGATTGTTCAGAAAATTTGAGACAAGATGAACACAGCCTAAAAATGTGTGTGGAAAAGGGGTGCTTTGTATACATTCAGTTAGAGATGATGGAGGTGAGTGAGTTGCTTCTAGGAACTGCTGATAATTTTAAAGGAACTGAGAAATTTGTATTATTGTTATCCTTTGGTTTAGAACCTCAGGCATCCCAAGTATGATATAAAATAGCAGTGTCCCAGAAACATGTCATTTTATAGAAACTCAGAACCATGATCTTTTATTCTCAGCCAAAAACTGAGTTTTCAGATTGACCATGCACCTGTGCTCATTCATTCACTCAGCTATTTACTAATTTTCATAGGACTATCCTTACATGACTGCATCTTTTCTTAGTGTTAGATTTAAAAGTGCACCTTTATGGGCACATCTGTGAATATGTTTAGCAATCAGTGTTTAAACATTCAATTGAATTAAACATTCAATTCAAATAATGAGTAACTTGTATCTTCTAGACTCTGTTTTAAGGTGTAAAGATGCAGGAAGAGAAACTGAGTTACTACTGCCAAAACCAAATGAACTTGCATTCTGGTGGAAGTAGAAAGACAATACACTGAAAAAATTAGGGTAATAAGGTAGAATGGCCACTAGGGAGGAACTGTATTCCCTAGAGGGTTGACAAAAGCATCTCTGAGGAAGGAATATTTGATCTGAGCCCCAGTTATATGCATTTGAATGCAGAGTTCAAAGAATAGCCGGGAGAGATAAGAAAGCCTTCCTCAGTGATCAATGCAAAGAAATAGAGGAAAACAACCAAATGGGAAAGACTAGAGATCTCTTCAAGAAAATTAGAGATACCAAGGGAACATTTCATGCAAAGATGGGCTCGATAAAGGACAGAAATGGTACGGACCTAACAGAAGCAGAAGATATTAAGAAGAGGTGGCAAGAAAATACAGAACTGTACAAAAAAGGTCTCCACGACCCAGATAATCACGATGGTATGATCAATCACCTAGACCCAGACATCCTGGAATGTGAAGTCAAGTGGGCCTCAGGAAGCATCACTATGAACAAAGCTAGTGGAGGTGATGGAATTCCAGTTGAGCTAGTTCAAATCCTAAAAGATGACGCTGTGAAAGTGCTGCACTCAATATGCCAGCAGATTTGGAAAATTCAGCAGTGGCCACAGCACTGGAAAAGGTCAGTTTTCATTCCAATCCCAAAGAAAGGCAATGCCAAAGAATGCTCAAACTA
>NW_011494917.1:5403696-5407471 GCF_000754665.1 Bison bison bison | reverse complement strand
ACTGTATGTAGGTCAGGAAGCAACAGTTAGAACTAGACATGGAACAACTGGTTCCAAATAGGAAAAGGAGTATGTCAAGGCTCTATATTGTCACCCTATTTATTTAACTTAATGCAGAATACATCATGAGAAACGCTGGGATGGAAGAAGAACAAACTGGAATTAAGATTGCTGGGAGAAATATCAATAACCCAAGATATGCAGATGACACCACCTTTATGGCAGAAAGTGAAGAAGAACTAAAGAGCCTCTTCATGAAAGTGAAAGAGGAGAGTGAGAAAGTTGGCTTAAAGCTCAACATTCAGAAAACGAAGATCATGGCATCCGGTCCCATTACTTCATGGCAAATAGATTGGGAAACAGTGGAAACAGTGGCTGACTTTATTTATTTGGGCTCCAAAACCACTGCAGATGGTGATTGCAGCCATGAAATGAAAAGACGCTGACTCCTTGGAAGGAAAGTTATGACCGATCTAGACAGCATATTAAAAAGCAGAGACATTACTTTGTCAACAAAGGCCTGTCTAGTCAAGGCTATGGTTTTTCCAGTAGTCATGTATGGATGTGAGGGTTGGACTATAAAGAAATCTGAGCACCAAAGAATTGGTACTTTTGAACTGTGGTGTTGGAGAAGACTCTTGAGAGTCCCTTGGACTGCAGGGAGATCCAACCAGTCCATCCTAAAGGAGATCATTCCTGAGTGTTCATTGGAAGGACTGATGTTGAAGCTGAAACTCCAATACTTTGGCCACCTGATGTGAAGAGTTGACTCATTGGAAAAGGCTCTGATGCTGGGAGGGATTGGGGACAGGAGGAGAAGGGGACGACAGAGGATGAGATGGCTGGATGGCATCACTGACTCAATGGATATGAGTTTGAGTGAACTCTGAGAGTTGGTGATGGACAGGGAGGCCTGGCATGCTGCAGTTCATGGGGTCACAAAGAGTCGGACATGACTGAGTGATTAAACTAAACTGAACTGACTATATGCAGCTGTAAATTTGCCCAATTGAATTTATGATGCAGATGATTGAGCCCTTGTGGCAAGCACTTTTAGTTTCAACAAACAGACCACTCTTTTCTATCAATTCCTTATTCACGAAACATGTAACTTGTATGGGCCATCAATGAATTCAGTCACTCACTTACCTTTCAAGGCAAATAAATTACAAATTCAGAAGATGGGCTTAGATAGAAGAATTTATGGCTGTTTTCCACAGCCCAGCTCTCTGAAGTGTGATCCCTACTGAATGACATATTCTGACTTACAATGCGAGTTTCTATGAGTCATATCTTTCCTAGTGTTCCCCTCTTTAGTGTCCTGAGCTATTGCCCACCAAAGCATTGGAGCCAAAGTCTTTTGGGAACACTGATAAAACTATTAATTAGCTAATGGACTTTTAGGATAATTGAATTTTTCTCTCTTCCAATCCAAGTACTAAAGCAGAACATTTTTCTTCACAATTTTATTCCAGGATACCAGGTCTCCACTCAAAATAAAATAAACTGCCTGTAAACATAACTATTGCTCAAATTTATCTTGTCCATTTTATTCTTTGGTTCAGTCAGAGAAATACAGGTCTGTCTTGGACATTGGTCTGCTTGGATAGGAAGGAAGAAGGAAAGGTGCCGGGGACCAGCCCCGGCTGATCCAGGGTATTCGAAGGAGAGACGGCGTAGGCGAAGATCAGGAGACAATTGCTTAATTAAATGTTAATTAAGGATATAAAGAGTAATAGAATGAGGATAGCTCAGTGAGGAAATTTAGTGGAGAAAAGCGGTTGAAATAAGGATAGCTCAGTAGGAAAATTCAGTGAAGAAAAGAGGCTGAATAAAATTCCAAAGCAGGGAATTAATGTCACCTACGAAGGCCGCAGGTGTCCTCCCGTTCTCCCGAAGGAGAGGAGACACTAAGGCCTCCCCGGTCGGATCTTAGAAGCCCAGGCAAAATTAGTAGGCTTGACAAGCTTCCCTGCCTCAGAGGAAAAATTCAGCCAGAAGGTAAAAGAAAGAACGACATGGGGAGACCAAATTCCGGTGAACAAAAGAGACATACTTTATTTTCCAAAGCAGTTTTATACCTTAAGTTGTGCATAGAGGATAATGGGGGAAGGGGTAGAGGCATGCAAAGACAGCAGTTCCTGATCCTTATCGAAGTCAGGCTTTCAAACTTATCATATGCAAAAGTTTAGGTGATTTACATCATCTTCTGGCCAGAAAGCCTGTTAACATTTTCAGAAACTTATTTTTCTCTAAAGGTGATTATTCTAAAGTCAGGCGCCAGCCTCCAAAAAGCATTGGAGAAAGTTGCATTCCTATAGGGCAAAGGTGAGGTGGGCTCAATCAAGAAAAGAATTAACTCAAGGGTCCAAGATTACAAACATTGAGGCAACTGCTTACATTTCTATACACCCATTATATCAATCAATACACCGCCAAGGACACAGTAGGTAAGGGATATGGAGACTTAGCAGCAAACATTGGCCCAACAAGTGAAAAACCCTTCACCAATACAATTTCTAATCAATCTTTTAACTACTCAAAGGAATCTGTGTTTAGACAGTTTAGAACATCTCCTGCCTCTCACAGTTGGGAGGCTCTGAACAATCACATGTTGCCGGAAAAAACCTATTCAGGCAGGATAGAGGACTTCCAAAGGAGTTTGTAGGTTGAAACACTGTCACACCCAAGAATTATTAACTGGAGCTGTAAGCTAACTCTTTTTTCAGAGAGAGGTAGTGGGGGACAGCCCCCCGTAAAGTCAGAGGTGTAGGTGACAGCACAAAGCAGAAAGTAGGCAGACTCTGGTTTGGGGGGTAGATTGCTCGAGAATTTCCAGGGAGACTCCTGAGGCTTGATCCTGCCTTTGCGTATGTCAAGCCTCCTTCCTCATGACCTTTGCCACGGGTGGAGCTGGCTCCCCACAGAAAGGAAAGAAGAAAGAAAATAAAAATAAAATGAAAAAAATAGGAAAAGAGAAAGGAAGAAAGAAGGGGAGAGAAAAAAGTAAAGAAAGGATCCTTTACATTCTGAATGTACCTTATCACTGTCCATATCAAGTTTTAGGGTGCATCAATATTTATTTACCAATCCGCTTTGCTCAGAAGCTTAGATTCGCTTCTAGGGCTAAAAGCAGTATTACTTTCATGTAAACTCATCTACATTCACATAAGTAGCACAAAGAAAGAAAACTTCATATTACATATTTGAACAAAGAAGTATTTTTCCACCTCCCCATCCATTCTTCAAAAAAAACAAAACAAGACAAAAATAATTTTGAGTCATATAGCAATTTCACCTCAATCAAAAACTCCCCCTTGGAGAAAAGTATATGTACATACTTTTTCAGAAACTTTAATAACATCGGTATTTGAGAATTATGATTCATTCCTGAGGCCCAAGGAGAATTATGTATATAATTCTTTTTTTAATTTAAATTTATTTATTTTAATTGGAGGCTAATTACAATATTGTGTTGGTTTTGCCATACATCAACATGAATCTGCCATGGGTGTACACGTGTTCCCCATCCTGAACCCCGCTCCCACCTCCCTCCCCATACCATCCCTCTGGTTCATCCCAGTGCACCAGCCCCAAGCATCCTGTATCCTGCATTGAACCTGGATTGGTGATTCATTTCTTATATGATATTATACATGTTTCAATGCCATTCTCCAAAATCATCCCACCCTCTCCCTCTCCCACAGAGTCCAAAAGACTGTTCTATATATCTGTGTCTCTTTTGCTGTCTCGTATACAGGGTTATCATTACAAT
>NW_011494917.1:5398795-5403596 GCF_000754665.1 Bison bison bison | reverse complement strand
ATACTGTATTGGTGTTTTTCTTTCTGGCTTACTTCACTCTGTATAATAGGCTCCAGTTTCATCCACCTCATTAGAACTGATTCAAATGTATTCTTTTTAATGGCTGAGTAATTCTCCATTGTGTATATGTACCACAGCTTTCTTATCCATTCATCTGCTGATGGACATCTAGGTTGCTTCCATGTCCTGGCTATTATAAACACTGCTGCGATGAACACTGGAGTACACATGTCTCTTTCAATTCTGGTTTCCTCGGTGTGTATGCCCAGCAGTGGGATTAATTCAATGAATTTTTTAAGTGTGTACTCTACTCTCATGGAGCCAAGCAACTCTTTGTCCAGTTTTGGTAGGGAGTGTCTAATGCCAGCCTCATAAAATATGTTGGGAAGTGTTTCCTCTTATTCTGTTTCCTGGAACAGGCTATGAATCTTGTGTTTCTTAAGACATTAGTCTATATTGTCAAAGTTGTTGAATTTGTAGACTAAAGATATTTATAATGTTCTCTTAATGTATTTTTAAAGGTCTGGAGGATCCAGAGTCATATTTCCTCTTTTACTCTTGATTTTATTGATTTGTGTCTTCTTTCTTTTCCTAGTGTGTCTATTGTTTCATCAATTTTATGAATCTTGTCAAAGAACCAGATTTTGGTATCATTAGTTTTCTCTATTGGTTTCTGTATTCAAGTATATTCAGAAATCTTTTCTTTTATCTGTATTATTTCCTTCCTTCTGCTTGATTTGTGAATGACTTAAAAGAGGATATTTGACTTTAATTGTGACCACTGGCCTACATGCATATGGAATGAACATAGAGCCAGAGTAAAACATAGTTTTCATCTCAAATGGTTATCCTTCAAGTTCCTGGACAACTGTTAATGATCTGAGAACTGGCTTGGATCAGGGAAGAAATTCCACCGGTGTTTTTCAGTTGCTGAAACTAGCAGTTTGAGAGGATGTGACAAAGGATTATTTGTCTGATTTTATTTATTTATTTTTTATTTTTTATTTTTAAATTTTATTTTATTTTTAAACTTTACATAATTGTATTAGTTTTGCCAAATATCAAAATGAATCCGCCACAGGTATACATGTGTTCCCCAAAGCAAGCATAATCTCTGAAACCTTTGTCCAGAACTAAGAATTAAGGGCTCAAATTTGTAATCCCTCACCTGGTTCTACTGGGAACTGTAATCTTCAACAAACCTCCATAGGCCTCAATTTCTTGGCCAAGAAAGTAAACCTCCGCCCATGCTGAGATACTAAATGGATCAAGAGTATCACATTTTCAAAAGAGAAAGAAAAAATTTCTTCAAAGAGCTCACCTACAGCACATTTATTAGCAACTCCAGTCCAGTTATTGTTTCTCTACCTTTTTCTTCCAGAGGCTTGAAATTCTTCAGTTGTACAAATTTAAGATATTTATATAAGTGCCTTAAGCAATGCTTATACTTCAGTTTTCCCAGGAAGGAGCACATAGATCTTTTCTTTTGTATTTTGCTCTTCCTGGTGCTCTTTAATTATTAGTCCTCCTGTGAAAATGTCCTTCATGGTAAAAGTAACCACAGCAGTGCTTTGCCCAGGGTTATCTTGAACTTTCCTAGTTTCATCTGCAAATCTGTTTAATAATTGGAGAAACAAGAACACTGGAAATCTACTTATGAGTGAAATGGAGATGTGGCTGATTTTTCTGAAAACAGTGAGAAAATACTGTCTTGACTTTATGTCTAACTCCACGTGATTTCAGCAGATCCTTACCTTCTTGGTGGGCAAGTATGTAGGTAGATGGAAATGGAAATGATACACACACAAGAGTCGAACACTGTAAAGTTTAGATATCATTCCAGATAAAGCATCGTTTTAGAAGCTCATTTAGAAAGTATTAAAATGTACGTGGACTATAACAGATGTTTTATAAGTATCAGTTGAATCTGAAACTGAACCAAGTAATCAGTGAACACCCAGACCCCTCAGACTTTGGCAGATTTCAAGAATAAATGAAAGTAAAAAAGAAACCCACTTATTAAATGAAATCAAGTCTTAGCCTAATATAAATCTTTATATGCTCAAGGGTTTTGGTTTCTATGGAGGTATATTGTCACTAATTGTCCTCCATACATTACTGATGCTTCTGCAGTCTGCTCTTTCCATTGCACTAAAAGTGGATGTTCCACAAACTTCTGTCCTTGGCTTCTGTTTTTCCCTCTACATAATACTTCTTCCATAAAGACCATTCCTGTCAGATTTTTATTAATGATTGTGGTACGAAAACAGATGGTAAAATTTGAGTGAGAAGGGGTCGGGGAAGAACTGAGCAATGGGGGACAGGTCCTTTAGTGAGCTGAGTGGCTTGAATATTAGTGTGCCTTATCAAGAGCTCAAGGAAATTTGAAAATGCTGCCCCCGTACATAAACCTGGACCCAAGTAACCATATTTTCATCACAGGATGTGAAGACATGGGTTATCTAAGAACCCAGTAACTGTTCACTCTCATATTGGGACAGAGAAAGGAAAGAATAAACATAAGAAATCTCACATCTTTAAAAAAATATTTATTTTCAGATTAAACAAATGAATATATGAGATAACACTCTGAAGTTTCTTAAAATAAAAGTGAAAATTGCTCAGTCGTGTCCGACTCTTTGCAACCTCATGGACTGTAGCCTGCCAGGCTCCTCTTTCCTTGGAATGCTCCAGGCAAGAATATTGGAGTCGGTAGCCATTCCCTTCTCCAGGGGGTCTTCCCAACCCAGGATTGGACCTTGGAGATTGGGGATTGGGTCTCCTTCATTGCAGGTAGATTCTTTACCATCTGAGTCATCAGGGAACCCTGGGTTGGGAAGATACCCTGAAAAAGGAAATGGCTACCCACTCCAGTATTCTTGCCTGGAGAATTCTCACCCACCAGAGGAGCCTGGCAGACTATAGTTCAAGAGGTTGCAAAGAGTCGGACACAGCTGAGCTAACACTTTCTTGAGATAAGGGTTCTATATGGCCAAATTTATACTCAAGAATCTAGCAAAGTACCTGGCACATAGTAGGCACTAATTAAAGGTAAAAACCTTGCATCCCTTTTGCACTTTGGCAAAGTAGCTTCTATGTTTGTGTAGGACTATGGAGTCTGCACTGTGCGGGATAAAGACACTAGCCCTGGGGAGAGCTAAGCCTGTTTTCACTGAACTATAGCACAGCTCTTCATTGCTCTGCTGGAGGAGCCTCAAAGCTCTCCTCTGATTCATAGACCCAAGAACTTCACTGGTCAGTCTCTGCCCTAGGCCTTGAGGATCTTCTCCCTTCTTAATTAAAACCATTTTACTTTCTTCATTTATTCAGTTGAACCACCACATGGAATTTTATGTTGTTGTCTTATTCTCCTATTCTCTATCCAGTTTAGAAACATTGCCATTTCTTGTCATTTGGCAATCATTTTCACTTAACACTTTTATATCAGCAGTAATGATTTCAATCCAGTCCAGTTCAGTTGCTCAGTCGTGTCCGACTCTTTGTGACCCCATGGACGGCAGCATGCCCGGCCTCCCTGTCCATCACCAACTCCCAGAGCTTACTCAAACTCATGTCCGTCAAGTCAGTGATGCCATCTAACCATCTCATTCTCTGTCATCCCCTTCTCCTCCCACCTTCAATCTTTCCTGGCATCAGGGTCTCTTCCAATGAGTCAGTTCTTCTCATCAAGTGGCCAAAGTATTGGAGTTTCAGCTTCAGCATCAGTCCTTCCAGTGAATACTCAGAACTGATTTCCTTTAGGATGGACTGGTTTGATCTCCTTGCAGTCCAAGGGACTCTCAAGAGTCTTTTCCAATACCACATTTCAAAAGCATTGATTCTTCAGCCCTCAGCTTTCTTTATAGTCCAACTCTCACATCCGTATATGACTACTGGAAAAACCATAGCTTTGACTAGACAGACCTTTGTTGGCAAAGTAATATCTCTGCTTTTTAATATGATTTCAAGGGGCTGTGAATCAGACATCCTGTGTATAAATCCCAGCTCCATCTTTCCTACCTGTGTAACCATGTGCAAGATACTCAGCCCTTCTCTGCTTTAGTTCTGTTTTCTCATCTGTACAATGTATGAAATTATAGTACCTACCATGTAGGATAATCAGTATGAAAAGGCAAAATGATAGGATGCTTAAAGAGGAACTCCCCAGGTCAGTAGGTGCCCAATATGCTCCTGGAGATCAGTGGAGAAATAACTCCAGAAAGAATGAAGGGATGGAGCCAAAGCAAAAACAATACCCAGCCGTGGATGTGACTGGTGACAGAAGCAAGGTCCGATGCTGTAAACAGCAATATTGCATAGGAATCTGGAGTGCTAGGTCCATGAATCAAGGCAAATTGGAAGTGGTCAAACAAGAGATGGCAAGAGTGAATGTCGACATTCTAGGAATCAGCGAGCTCAAATGGACTGGAATGGGTGAATTTAAATCAGGTGACCATTATATCTACTACTGTGGGCAGGAATCCCTCAGAAGAAATGGAGTAGCCATCATGGTCAACAAAAGAGTCTGTAATGCAGTACTTGGATGCAATCTCAAAAACGACAGAATGATCTCTGTTCGTTTCCAAGGCAAACCATTCAATATCACAGTAATCCAAGTCTATGCTCTAACCAGTAACGCTGAGGAAGCTGAAGTTGAACTGTTCTATGAAGACCTACAAGACCTTTTAGAACTAACACCCAAAAAAGATGTCCTTTTCATTATAGGGAACTGGAATGCAAAAGTAGGAAGTGAAGAAACACCTGGAGTAACAGGCAAATTGGGCCTTGGAATATGGAATGA
>NW_011494917.1:5396699-5397433 GCF_000754665.1 Bison bison bison | reverse complement strand
GTGTGGATCACAAGAAACTGTGGAAAATTCTGAAAGAGATGGGAATACCAGACCACCTGACCTGCCTCTTGAGAACTCTGTATGCAGGTCAGGAAGCAACAGTTAGAACTGGACGTGGAACAACAGACTGGTTCCAAATAGGAAAAGGAGTACGTCAAGGCTGTATATTGTCACCCTGCTTATTTAACTTCTATGCAGAGTACATCATGAGAAACATTGGGCTGGAAGAAACACAAGCTGGAAACAAGATTGCTGGGAGAAATAACAATAACCTCAGATACGCAGATGACACCACCCTTATGGCAGAAAATGAAGAGGAACTAAAAAGCCTCTTGATGAAAGTGAAAGTAGAGAGTGAAAAAGTTGGCTTAAAGCTCAACATTCAGAAAATGAAGATCATGGCATCCGGTCCCATCACTTCATGGGAAATAGATGGGGAAACAGTGGAAACAGTGTCAGACTTTATTTTTCTGGGCTCCAAAATCACTGCAGATCGTGACTGCAGCCATGAAATTAAAAGGTGCTTACTCCTTGGAAGGAAAGTTATGACCAATCTAGATAGCATATTGAAAAGCAGAGACATTACTTTGCCAACAAAGGTCCGTGTAGTCAAGGCTATGGTTCTTCCAGTGGTCATGTATGGATGTGAGAGTTGGGCTATAAAGAAAGCTGAGTGCCAAAGACTTGATGCTTTTGAACTGTGGTGTTGGAGAAGACTCTTGAGAGTCCCTTGG
>NW_011494917.1:5388384-5396599 GCF_000754665.1 Bison bison bison | reverse complement strand
ACTCCAGTACTTTGGCCACCTCATGTGAAGAGCTGACTCATTGGAAAAGCCTCTGATGCTGGGAGGGATTGGGGGCAGGAGGAGAAGAGGACGACAGAGAATGAGATGGCTGGATGGCATCACTGACTCAATGGACGTGAGTCTGAGTGAACTCCGGGAGTTGGTGATGGACAGGGAGGCCTGGCGTGTTGCGATTCATGGGGTTGCAAAGAGTTGGGCACGACTGAGCGACTGAAGTGAAGTGAACTGAACTGAACCATGTAGGATTATGAGAAATGACGTTGGAAACATTGCTTTAGAATGTGGTAAACACTTAGTCACTGTGAAAAATTATTTTTCATTGATTCTATTTTTTGTTCATTCTAAATTGTAACAGGAAGTGCCAATGCATGAGAAAGAAGTATGATGCATGATTCATAGTCCAAGCAAGACTTTTCAGCCCCCAGAGGCCTCCCTACTCCCTGAAAAAGACCTCACCAGACTCAGGTGGCTCTCTTAGTCATGAATAAGTTCTCTAGGACCCTTATTCTTGCTAACACACTGACCTCATTCTCACCACCTCCCACAAGAAACCAATATATTCCATCATAAAAACGGATTCAATCACCATCTCTCTTCTAGGCCACTGCAGCAGTCTTCTAAGTGGCCTTCTTGCTTCCACAGTCACTCCCTAAATCCTGTATTTTCTCAACACAAAAGGCAAGTAACTCTTTTTCAATTTAAATAATCACATTACACCTCTGCTCAGAGTCATTCAATGACTCTTAAATTTGGATAGAGAAAAGTCAGAGTTCTTTTCACGTCCTTCAAGACCCTAAATATACCTCTTCTGCTCCCTATCTACATGATTTTATCTCCAACGTCTTTTTGCTTTTCCTGACTCTGCTCCAGCTTCTTTGATCTCCCTGTTGCACCTCAAGCATATCTGGCACACACTCACCTCAGGGGTTTGCACTGGTGATCCCTCTTTCCAGAATGTCCTGTGGCCAAAGAGTCTGATGGGGATTGCTTCACTTTTGCACCTTTGCTTCCCCAGGACACATCTGGCAATGTCTGATGATATTTTTGACTATACCAACTGGGAGAGGGTGATGGTGCCATCTAAAGTTCAGAGGTCAAGGTTGCTGCTAAGCATCTCAGAGTGAACAGGGCAGGGTCACAGCAAAATATCAGTTTCAAGACATTAATAGTGCTGACCCTTTTCTGATCCAGCAGACCTATACATTTAGTAGTGATGTTAGTAATATAGTAATGCTGGAAAAATTCAAAGCCAAGTTCAAATAGGAAATTTAACATTGTCCGAACCCGAAACATGTTTTTGAACATATTTATCAACTAATGAAACTTTCTCCATAGTATTACAAATGTAAAAGCAAATACTTAAAAATTAACCTTTTCACATTCATATCTTTACTATCATTACATTCAAGAGACAAGGAGGAGTGGAGTGAGAACATTTTAAATCTTGCTGCTCAAGTTATGTCATTAGAAGCAAGAATATGCTACCCAAACTTAATGGCCACTGAATTTAGCTCTTAATAGCTTTGGAAAATGCAGAAAGAGTGGATTCTCCTATTTTTGACTCATTCTCTAGATGAGCTTAATGTGGTCTTTCCTGTGTGCTAGCTCTCCTTCAAATCCTATCCTATTTCTCTTCGTTTACAATCCTCTCAATGTGATCCTTTTAAAAGATCTATGGCTTATTTATTATCTTTGGAGATATGAATGCCAAAGATGGATATGCTTGAGATGTAGGACATTTGGATTGGGATGGTTGCTTCTTTGTAGAAAATTTCTCCAAGGATAGTGATTGGAGTGAGTCAAAATCAGAAAATATGTGGTTATGCTTTTTAATCTTTACAATGTAATAGTATTACTTGCCAGAAATTATCCGTAAGTTAAGTTTGGGGGTTATCTTCCCAAAACATAAGCCAAATCACATTATTTCTTCTCCAAAACAAACAAGGGCCCTGTGTTCCTGATCCCATTGTCTCTCATTCCCTAAAAACATGTCAGCATTTTAGTCTGGCATCCATATGATTTTCTGATCTAAACACAGACTGTCTTCCAGATACTTTTTGCTTCCCTTGTTTCTCTGTTTCCTCCTCTTGGTTAAAGAAAGTATGAGAAAGTTCATACTAATTGTAAGCATGCCCCTTGTTTTTAATATATTAACAACTTGTACATACCAACTGAATATCAGTCTTGGTTGTGCATGAGTTGGCCATGAAGAATGATGGGAGGAGAGCTTGAAGAGTGGAAGGTGGTCCTCTTTTCAGAGTAACTGACAGGAGGTTGAGGATCGATTTTGGGGAGGGCTTCTTCCTGAGAGTCCAGTGGGACATCAGATGGGATCCTGAAGAAAACCTCCTAGAAAGTTGCTGAGCTAGAAGCTTAGACAAGACGTCCACAATGACTCATCAATCCAAAGGGCTATGTGAAAATTGCAGGGGAGGCAAACTAGGAAATCAAAGACAGAGAAGTAGTTGGGTGGAGAAATAGAATATTACTCAAAGCAGTGCTTCCTAAATCAGTAAGCCACAAATATTTACAAGTTTATTTACACTGAAGTTTACTTCATTGATAATCTAAATGAATACTGTAAACATGTGTAAGATTACTTAGATGACCAGTGATCTTAATTTGCACTTTCAAATGGCCATTTGAACATCTATTTGTGTAGAGTGCTCAAAAGTTTTTCCCATTTGTTTTTCATTTTGAAATACTTGTAGATTGATAGGAAGATGTAAATTGTCACATTCATGTGTTCAGAGCTGGTTCTTAGGATTTCCTTATTATCAGTTGATGTCTGCAGTGTCTGGAGTGATATTTTTGTTTTGTTCATGTCTGATAATTTGTGCCTCTCTCTTTTTAGAAGGTTATGAACTTTATCAATCTTTTCACAGAAAAGTCCTTTGTTTCATCTGTTTTCTCTGTTGATTTTACTGTATTTTGATTGATTGAATTTTGATTGATTTCTGCAGTTATCTTTATTTCCCTCTGTTTGCTTTGGATTAATTTTTCAAATATATTAAGGTGTAAGCTTAGATCACTGACTTGAGATTTTCCCCATTTTCTAATGTAAGCACTTAGTGTTATTTCCCTTGAGAATTATTCTTTTACCTGTGGATTATTTAAAAGTATCCAGTTCAGTTTCTGAGTGTTTATAGAGATTTTTAGGTTCTCTTTCTGTTACTGATTCTACTTTGATTTTATTGTGATCAGGAAACAGATTTCATATGATTAGGTTCTTCTAAATTTGTTAAGTTTGTTTGGCCCCTTGTATGTTCTGTCTTGGTAAATGTTCTGCTTAAATAGAATGTGATGTTGTTGGACTATTCTATAATATTGATTGGTTGATGGTGATGTTGAATTCTTCTATATCCTTGATGATTTTCTGTCTAGTTATTCTATCAATTCTTGCCTGGAGAATTGCATAGACAGAGGAGCCCGGCAGGCTACAATCCATGGAGTCGCAAGAGTCGAACACAACTTAGCGACTAAACCACCACCATTCTATCAATTTTGGTGAAGACTCCCAACTATAATTGTGAATTTGTCTTTTTATCCTCTCAATTTTTCGTACGATTCACATATTTTGAAACTGTTTCTTAATTAATTGACCTCGTTATCATTATATAGTATCACTCCCTCTTCCTGATATATGTTGTTATGAATTCTAGTCTATCTGTGGAGAAGGAAATAGCAACCCACTCCAGGATTCTTGTCTGGAGAATCCCATGGACAGAGGAGCCTGGTGGGCTACAGTTCATGGGGTTCCAAAGAGTTGGATACAACTGAGCACACACACACACATGAAACTATCACCACCATCAAGGCTAGAAACATAGCTGAGTTATGTCATATTTCCTTCATCCTTCCAATCTTTGTATTTTAACTGGTGTCTAAAAATCATTTACATTTAATGTGATTATTGATATGTCTGACATTGTATTTCTTATTTTTCTGTTTGTCTCATTTTGCCTCCTCTGTTTTCTTTTTCCTGCTTTCCTGTGGGTTACTTGAATATTTTTGAAATTTCATTTTTTTTCTATAGTTTTTTCTGTAATATTTTTGGATATCTTTGTGTATGTGTCTTTTATGATTGCTAAAGCATTACATTATGGACACATACTTATTTCAGTCTGTGGATGTTGACATTTTATCAATTGGATAAGTTCTTTTACTCTTCATTATTTATAGTATGATCTTAAATATTTTCTACATACACTGAAAGTCTTACTAATAATATTTTTGTCTAAACCATCAAACATAACTTAGAGGATACTGATATTTTCCTTGTTTCATTTTTCATTTTTTATTCATAATGTTCTAATATTCCTTCTTTTATCATTTACTAACTGTCCCAAGGATTTCTTTTAAAATTAGGATAGGTCTCTGAGTAACAAATTCTCTTAATTTTCTTTCCTCTGAGTATATGTTGATTTACCCTTCATTCCTGAAGGATATTTTCTCTACATGCAGAATTCTGGGTTGAAAGTTCTTTTCTTTTAGCCCTTGAAAAATTGTGTATCACTTTATTCTGGTTTCAATAATTTCTTATGACAATTGTGTCATTCAAATTATTTCTCCTCTAGAAATGGCCACCCACTCCAGTATTCTTGCCTGGAGAATCCCATGGACGGAGGAGCCTGGTGGGCTACAGTCCATGGGGTCGCAAAGAGTCAGACACGACTGAGTGACTTCACTTCACTAAAGGTAAGGTGGTGTTTCTCTTGCTGCTTTCCTTTTTTTTCTTGTTGCCTCATTTCTGTCAGGTTTGGGGAAGAATCCAGGTTCCTCTCTTGGTTTCTGTTTATACTCTGAGAGGGATGATCCCTCATCACTCCTCTCCACATTGTCTTCTCTGGCAAGGCAGAGGGGGGGTGGTACTTGCTACTGTCTGGTAGGGATGAAGTCTTGGATCCTCATGCAAACTTCTCTGATCTCACCATAGCCAGATGAGAATGGAAATTTAGTTCCTGTCACTTGGCCTTTGTTGACGAAGGTGGGTTGAAGCCACAGTTTTGTTTAGTGTTTGAAGTAACACGGTTATTATCTAGGAGTTTTCTGTCTTGCGATGCTGCATTTATCTTGGTCCATCAGTGAAAGAGAGGAGGGTTTCTTGTCTGAGCCCATTGGTGTGTCCAGTATTTAATCACCCAGTCTGAGATACTTGAGGCAAAAAGTAAACTGGGGGAACTCACTGCTGTGTTGATATTCGATTCCTTAAATCCCGGGCCAGTGTATCTTCTTTTTGCCAACTTTGAGGGTATTGTGTTTTCCCTCTGTTTTCTGTGGTATTTTCTAGGAAGAACAACAGGGAGAACTTCATCTACTACTACATCATCTACTACTACTGTCCAAAACTGGAAATCAATCCTATTTTTTTAAATTGAGTTTTGTGGTATTTTTTTTTTTTAGTATTAACAATTTGAAAAGAATTGCTATCTTAAAAATATTCATGGTTTCAGTCCATAAACATGGTTTATATCTTTATTACTTAAATCTTGAGTTTCTCTCAGTAACTTTTTGCAGTTTTTCAAAAGTAGATATCGAATACATTGTTTTTTGATGTTATATTTTCTGTTCTAGAATTTACATTTTTTCAGTTTTCATTTCTTCCTTGAGAATCTCTTTTTATCCATTAGATCATTTTCCCTTTAAATTGGGAAATGCAACAATTATTTAAATCCTTATCTACTAATTCCCTGGTAGCTCAGCTGGTAAAGAATCCACCAGCAATGTAAGAGACCCCAGTTAGTTTTTTGGATTGGGAAGATCCCCTGGAGAAGGGATAGCCTACCCACTCCACTATTCTTGGGCTTTCCTGGTGGTTCAGACAGTAAAGAATCTGCCGGCAATGCGGGATTAATGGGTTCAATCCCTGGGTTGGGAAGATCCCCTGGAGGAGGGCATGGCAACCCATTCCAGTATTCTTGCCTGGAGAATTCCATGGACAGAGGAGCCTGGTGGGCTACAATCTAGGGGGTCGCAAAGAGTTGGATTCAGCACAATACGCTACTAATTCCAATATCTGGATCATCTTTGCATCTACCCCTCTTGTTTGCTTTTTTTTTTTTCTTGGTAATGTTGGTTGTTGTTTTCTCAATGTGTTAACATTTTTAAAGTTGTATTATGGATATTGTGTTTTAAAGAAATGTAGAGACTGAAATGTCATTTTTTGGTTTTTGTTTTGTTTTTCCTAGAGAATATTCTGTTCTCTCTTTGACTGCAGGGGTAAGGGACTGGTTATTCATATTCCAAAAAAAAATCAAGTTTAGCTGGTACTGGTGCCACAGCTTTAATATATTTAATTCAACTCGATTTAGCACAGTTTCCAACCTCTCACATTACTGTCATCAAGTTATCAATCTCTTTATCTTCAGTAGCATTTGAGCTATAAAGGGACCATGCTGCAGTTTCACATTGGCTTGATGAGCTGTTAGATTCACCCCAGCAGATTTCTAGAACCTAATTACAATTAGAGGCACTATTTTTTTCTGCTTTCCAGCACATTCATTCTTGCCTTCTCAGTAAAATTCTGTGGGTGAATGAGAATTATCAAGCTGGTGATTTTTTTTTTGCATTTGGAGCTCTTCTAAATTTCCTTCTGTTCTGCCACCTCACCCTAATTTTAAAAGTTCAGTGTATTTTTTTTTTTTTTTTTTTGCAGTGACATCTTACAAAACATCTAGTTTTGCTTCTCTAAGCGCTCAAACCCAGACCAAATGGCTGATCCCACGTATGCATGTTCACATTGCTGTCTGA
Source organism: Bison bison bison (assembly GCF_000754665.1). Classification (NCBI taxonomy): domain Eukaryota; kingdom Metazoa; phylum Chordata; class Mammalia; order Artiodactyla; family Bovidae; genus Bison; species Bison bison. The sequence continues at coordinate 5,389,828 of NW_011494917.1, read as the reverse complement.
TTGCCTACGTAGTTTTGCATCTAGAATTCAGTTCACCAGCATTCCCTCATGTCTACAGTTCTTTGATAACCTAATACAAAGGATGATGCTTACATGTTTTATTTTTTTCTTGTGCTACAAAGAAACAAAGATGTTTTGTTCCTTCAACATCTTAATTAGAAATTAATGAAAGCATTGTTCATTTGCATGATTAACTAAAATTATGGTAAAACTACAGTGGAGAGACACTCTCATCAATTATTGAGATTATATATAAACTGGTAAAATCTGGTTCCTACTAAATTCGTTAATATACATCAAGAACTTCTAAATTATTCATACCTTTTAACTAATTGTTTCCCCATCTAAACATAAGTACTTGGAAAATAAGCACAGTTATGAACAATTATTTATATCCAAAATTGGTAATCATGGTTATTTTTCTTTTTAATAAAGGAAAATTGGGAACCCCTCAAATCTTCAAAAAAGAGGAATGGGTAACTATATAAAGTTACTAGGTAATTTCACTACAGTAAGGGCTTCCCATATGGCTCAGCTGGTAAAGAATCTGCCTGCAATGCAGGAGACTTGGGTTCAATCCCTGGGTTGGGAAGATCCCCTGGAGAAGGAAAAGGCTACCCAGTCTAGTATTCTGGCCTGGAGAATTCCATGGACTGTAAAGTCCATGGGGTTGCAAAGAGTTGGACACGACTGAGCAATTTTCACTTTCACTATAGTGAAGCCATGTGATAAAATATTATTCAGTTGTTAAGATTTTGTTAAGAGTTTTAATAATGTGGTAAACAATTATGAGATGCTATTAAAGTTAAATCAGCACAAAAATAAGAACATCTAAATTTAACCTCCATGATGTAAAAATACATAGTCATAGAAATGCACTAGTATATTGAAATACTGTCTTTAGTATTCTTATATTCCTTTTATGTTTCTGTAATTTACTAATTTTTTTTTTTAACTGTACCAACTGTCAGATAAAGGTCACAAATTCCATATTGTAATCATCTACAAAAACAGTAAAAACAGATGTATGCTCATTAGTTGTGGGAAGGAATAGATATAAGCTAATGGTAAAGAACCCGCTTGCCAATGCAGGAGACCTAAGAGACACAAGTTCAATCCCTGTGTCAGGAAGATGCCCTGGAGGCAAGCAAAGCAACCCACTCCAATATTCTTGCCTGGAGAATCCCATGGGCAGAGAAGCCTGGTGGGCTACAGTCCATGGGGTTGCAAAGTGTTGGACATGACTGAAGTGACTTAGCACACACACATGTGAAAAGCTAATATAACTAAAGATAAAGTGAAATGGGATAATTTTTTTATGAGATATGCATTTTTGAGCACTTATAGTCATGACAGGAAATGTATTCACAAATTAACAAGACTGAATTAATATTAGATACAAGGCAGGCTAAAGCAAGACCTGAGGAATCTGTACATTCTTCTA
>NW_011494917.1:5374394-5388284 GCF_000754665.1 Bison bison bison | reverse complement strand
ACATTCTTCTAACACTGTTTTCACGTGGTAGAAGTTCGCCTGCACGAGACAACAGATAGTATTAATAGTAAGCGTTCCTTTTGGGTCACAGCTTCTTCCCAACAACCAGAGTTAGATTCTTTTAAAGACAACCCTGTACACGAGAGAGCAAAAGAGACACAGATGTATATAGAACAGTCTTTTGGACTCTATGGGAGAGGGAGAGGGTGGGATGATTTGGGAGAATGGCATTGAAACATGTATAATACCATATAAGAAATGAATCGCCAGTCCAGGATCGATGCAGGATACAGGAAGCTTGGGGCTGGTGCGCTGGGACAATCCAGAGGGATGGTACGGGGAGGGAGGTGGGAGGGGGGTTCAGGATGGGGAACACGTGTACACCCGTGGCGGATTCATGTTGATGTATGGCAAAACCAATACAATATTGTAAAGTAATTAGCCTCCAATTAAAATAAATAAATTAAAAAAATAAAGGAGTAAAACAAACAAAAAAAATAAAATCAGACCAAAAAACTGACAAAATCAGCTGAAGACTAATAAAGGACACCATATTCTCTCTCACAATTTGGTCTTACATCAACTGTTCTTCAAACTGGTAGCACTGAGCTCCAAGACTAAGACTTAAGGTAGGCTTATTGCTTTGAAAGTCTTAAATTGGTCAAAGGTACCTGTTGGGGATTGAACTGCACTCTCCGACAGATCCAGTCAAATCCTATCTCCTGTGTATGTGCGTGTGACCTTATTTGGAAAGAGAGGTTTTGTAGGTGTCATCAGTTAAGATGAGCCCATACTGGATCAGAGTGGGTCCTAACTCCGTGACTGATGTCTTCATAAGAAGAGGGAAATGTGTACATAGAGCTACACAGAACACACATGAAGACAGAGGCAGCGACTGGAGTGGTGTGCCTACAAGCCAAGGAACACTACGGATTGCTGGCCGTGCTTCAGGCCAGATCCTCCCTACGAATCTCCAGGAGGAACCAACTCTGCCAACACTTTAATTTTGAATTTCTTGCCTCCATAACTGTGAGAGAATAAATTCCCTTATTTTTATTTTTATTTTATCTTTTAAATTAATTTTTATTGGAGTATAGTTGCTTTACACTGTTGTGATAGTTCCCGCTGCACAGCACAGTGAAGCAGCTTTAAGTATATAAACATCTCCACCCTTTTGGATTTCCTTCCCATTTACGTCATCTCAGAGCACTGCGTACAGTAGGGTCTCATTAGTTACCTATTTTATACCATAGTGTCAATAGCGCACGTATGTCAACCCCAATCTCCCCATTCCTCCAACCCACCCTACTTCCCCTTTGGTGTCCATACATTTGTTCTCTACGTCTGTGTCTCTGTTTCTGCTTTGCAAATATGATCATCTGTACCATTTTTCTAGATTCCACATATATGCATTAATACACGATACTTGTTTTTCTGACTTACTTCACTCTGTATGACAGCCTATAGGTCCATCTAAGTCTCTGCAAATGACTCGATTTTGTACAACATCTTCTTTATCCAATCCTCTGTTAATGGATATTTAGTTTGTTTCCTCGTCTGGGCTATTGTAAATAGTGCTGCTGTGAACATGGGCACATGTAACTTTTTAAAAAAATTAATTTATTTTTTTTAATTGGAGGCTAATTACTTTACAATATTGTAGTGGTTTTTGCATTCATTGACATGAATCAGCCACGGGTGTACATGTGTTCCCCATCCTGAGCCCCCCTCCCACCTCCCTCCATATCCCATCCCTCAGGGTCATCTCAGTGCATCAGCCCTGAGCACCCTGTCTCATGCATTGAACCTGGACTGGCGATCTATTTCACATATGTTAATATACATGTTTCAATGCTATTCTCTCAAATCATCCCACCCTCGCCTTCTCCCACAGAGTTCAAAAGTCTGTTCTTTATATCTGCGTCTCTTTTGCTGTCTCACATATACAGTCATCATTACCATCTTTCAAAATTCCATATATATGCATTAATATACTGTACTGGTGTTTTTCTTTCTGACTTCACTCTGTATAATAGGCTCCAGTTTCATCCACCTCATTAGAACGGATTCAAATGTGTTCTTTTTAATAGCTAAATAATATTCCATTGTGTATATGTACCACAGCTTTCTTATCCATTCGTCTGCCAATGGACATCTAGGTTGCTTCCATGTCCTGGCTATTATAAACAGTGCTGCGATGAACATTGGGGTACACGTGTCTCTTTCAGTTCTGGTTTCCTAGGTGTGTATGCCTATCAGTGGGATTGCTGGGTCGTATGACAGTTCTACCTTTCTGAATGATAGTTCTTCTTTGGCTATATGCCCAATAGTGTGATCATTGGGTCCTATGGTAGTTCTATTTTTAGTTTTTTAAACCTCCATACTAGTGGCTCTATCAATTTACATTCTGACCAACAGTGCAAGGGAGTTCCCTTTTCTCCACATCTTTTCCAGCATTAATTATTTGTAGATTTTTTTGATGATGGCCATTCTGATTGGTGTGAGGTGAAACCTTATTGTAGTTTTGATTTGCATTTCTCTAATAACTGGAACCAAGGAACCTGGTGGACTACAGTCCACAGCATCACAAAAGAGTCAAGACACGACAGCCACTCAACAGCAACAGTAGTGACGGGCTGTGTGTATCTCTGCTGCTCAGTCGTCTGTCCGACTCTTTGTGACCCATGGACTATAGCCCGCCAGGCTTCTCCATCCATGGGATTCTCCAGGCAACAATACTGGAGTGGGTTGCCATTTCCTTCTCCAGGGGATCTTCCCCACCTGGGGATCGAATCTGGGTCTCCCACATTGCAGGTAGACTTCTCACGGTTTGAGCCACCAGGGAAGCCTGGGTCATTACATCTTGCATTACAGGTGGTTTCTTTACTGCTAAGCCATTGGGGAAGCCCAATCTACAGTGTATCCAGCAAATGAGCATGGCTTATCTTTCCTCAAGACTTGCTAATACACACTAGAATTGGCCTAACTTTCACTCACCCTTCCTTGTGCCAACTTCCCATCAGATTATGAAGAGGACTGGGGAGCGGGCAGAGCAGTGGGCGCTGACCCTGAGAGGCATGTGGTGTTGAGAGTAAGCTGCTTTCCTCCCTGAACCAAGGGAAAGAAAGGGCCTCCAGGCATCAAGAAGAGGAAACAGGCATTTCAGGGCTTACACATAACTTATAAACTCTTTACTTTTCATAATATTGTAGCCAGTCACTTAAGATAGAGTGGCATGACAAACTTTATGCATGTTCATTTTTAGAGAGTGCAAATCTAGTTTTTCTGTCATAGTGTCTTAGAGAAATTATATTTTCCCAATTAATAATATTGATCATAATAATAACCTGATAGCTATTATAATAGACAAAAATAACTTACAGTTTAGTATTTAAGTGTGGACTCGAGCTGGACTATAAGTGTTCTAAATCTAGCACTGTCACCTGCTAGCTATATGATCTGGGACAGATCATGTAATCACTCTGCCTCAGTTTACCATCTGTAAAATTGGAATAAGAGTGAGTGTCTTCAGAAATTAAAGTGAAAATTAAGTGATTTACAGTAAGGCTTATGCTTATGATTCTATCATTATATGTCAAAACATTTTTTTTTTTCCTTTACCCTGTATCAAAGACAGGGGGCAAGTCCCTGGGGATGAGAGTAAAGAAGGTTGAGGTATAGATCAGCATCTCCATGACAGGATTCAGTCTTAAAAGAGAATATCAGTTTCTAAGCTCCTGACTCCCTAAACCATGAGGGTCACTGGTCTTCCTGTCCATGCTGTGATTTTCCAAGATGTACTAATATAGCCTGTGTTTAGATGCTAAGTGTAGCACACATACACACACAGAGCTAATGGAAAATATCCTTGTAAATTTACCAATCCAAGAAAACATTTAATGTAAAAAATGTAGGTGGAAAAGAGAAGTGAATCCATTATCTCAGAATTAAAAAGCACAAATGCAGCACACTTGTCAGTCACTAACCTCCCATTCTCCTTCGCAGGTTTATTCCTGTTTTGGTATCATGCCAAACTTTTAGTTAATCTATTGCAGAAGAGTAATAAACTACTAAGTCATTTTTTCTCTTGGCCCACTTAGAATATATATACTTTTGGTCTTAATTAAAAATAATTTTATAATCTTGCTTACACACATTCTATTATGTTGTGAAGAAGTTATGTTGTAGTATAAAATGGGGATGATGATTTTTGATATGAAATTAATCTGCCAAAAGTATTAATTCAGCAACTTCTGTTTGTCAGCCTGTGCTCAATGCTGAGGGCAATACAGTTAAATCAAAAGGCATGGCTCTTTCTCCAATGAAGCTGACAGAACTCTGAGGAAATCAAACTTAGGCAGAGGGAACATTCAATAAATAAATATGTTATAAAATGCTTATTTGTTTGGCTGATCCCATGAGTTCCATCTTGTTTAAGAGAGGGGTAAAAGGAGGATCCCTTAGGATTCAGGGAGCCAGAAAAGATTTCCCAAAAGAGGTAGAAATGAGCTGAGAGTTAAAGAAGGAATGCATTTTAGTAGAAGACAACATTAGGGAGGAGATATTATAGTCAGAAAACCCTGTGTTTAAGGGCATGAGAGGTGAATGGACTGTGTGTGCAAATAAGGAATGAAGCCTCACCGGGTTACAGTATGCAAAAAGGAGAACACAGCATAAGTTAGGTGGGTCTTTGATGCCAGTGTCCATAGTTTTGGCCATGCATAAAGCTGAAACTGAACTGAAAATGTGTCATTTTAATTTGGGTAAAAATGAAAGGCAAGCTAAAATAAATTAAAAAAATAAGTTCTTTTCTACCAAGTATGCTGACCTTTTCTTGAGTCATTCTATCAGTTCCTAAGAGTGGGTTCCTAAGGAGCAATGAGGAACATCCTAATCATTTTCTTAAAAAATACATGAGAAGATAATGTGGGAGCAGGTGAGGTGGGAGCCTGAGAAAGGCATGTGGGAATTTTGCTTGTGTGGATAAAAAGTATCAAAGATTTCAGGTAGAGGAATACCATATCATCTTGAACTTTCTGTGTAAAGGATATAACGGGGACAGAGATAATCAGAACTGCCTGGTGCCAAGCATACACTAAAATCAAAAATGAATGAATGAATCAAAAGACAAAAAGGTCATGAAAAAGATTTAGTCCAAATATTGTCACTTAAATAGAAGTGATCTTTAATGAAAATATGTGAGTACCATGTGTGATAGGTGAATAATTACATGTAGTCAGTAACAACAGCAACAAGTAGCAACATGTAAAAACGTTTTGGTATGTCAAGAATTTAGCAAGTGTTAATTATGTAACCCTTACAGAAATCTAATGAGTAGATACTATCCCTATTCTACAGTTTAGGAAGCTGAGACTAGCAAATGACAAATCTAGGAGTGTGCTCCTCAGTCTGGTTGAAAGATTTTATCCAGAGGCTCCACTCTCTTAACAGAGGTGGAGATCTGATTGCTGTAATTATGTGTTGCTTTTCAGACTAATAAGTATGATAATTTTATAATATCGTGGTTTGGAATTTCAAAGGAAAATTCCATATATCAATCAGGGGTCCCTTCTATATATACCTCAAGAGACTGAATTTAGATATACTGCAAAAGTGAAGCAATTATATGCCTGTTACACACAGCTCCTGCCAAGTAATAGGGTCTCACCAGAGGTCAGGTTTACATAGAACAAATAAGTATTTCTGATAAAAGTTACCTTCTGAACATAAAGTCAAGTTCTCTCTCCTTGCACTAGCCTCATGAAAATCAGGCCTGGGACCCAATGGGCCTTCCAAAACACCTATTTCCAGGATTAGCGTTATCCACCAGACTACAACACAACTCTGTGTTTAGCAGGAACACCAAAACACCTGTGCTCCAATGGGATTTTTTTTTTTTTTTTTTTGTATATGCACATACATATCTCCTACTTTCAGGACCATTTTGGAAAACATGCTTTGTAAAAAAAAAATTGCTTAATGCTTTCCTATTTTGGCAAAGATCAAAATAGCTTCTTCCTTTTCCTGTGCACTGGCCATACTACCCCTGGTTGTATTTTTAAAGCACAGCTCTAATTATGTAGTTCCTTTGCTGAAAAAGCCCAAAGGCTGTCTATCAAAAGGTCATCTATTCATATTCATAGTTGAGGTCTTTTATAATCTGCATCCAAACCATTTCTCTGACTTTGCCCTCAACACCACCCTCTATTTGCCCCAAACTATGCCATTTCCCAAATATTCCATGTGGTTTCAGGTATCAGAGCCTTAGCCCCTGACTTGTCTTCAGTGTCCTCCTCCAGGGGATCTTCCTGACCCAAGGATCAAAATAAATTAATTAATATTAACAACAACAACAACAACAACAAACCCTGCACCTCCTATGTTGTCTCCTGCACTGGCAGGCAAGTTCTTTCCACTAGCGCCCCCTGGGAAGCCAATGTAGAATACACTTCACCCTTATTCTTTACCAGTCCAGCAATTCATCTTAGCCTTCAAGACCCAGTTAAATTTCACATTCTCTACAAAAACCTCTGTAAGCTTTGATTCTTCCAGTCAGAACTGCTTTTTGTTCCGTCTGAGTCCCCATGGCTTGGTGCTTATGCCCTTGTTTAATGCTACCATAATCTTACATATGATAATTGCCTATATTCCCATTTTTCCAACAAAATTATGAGCTACCTGTGCACAAAAATAATGGTTTATTACTTTAAACTTTGCTGCATAGCTCAAAACCTTTAATGAACGAAGAACCATTGTTAATTGGTTGATTGTAATAAACTATCACTGTTTTACTGAGATTCATGAAGTCTATAGAATAAAAGTTCTGAGACTAAATTTGAATCTCAGCTGGTATTATTTTAATGGAATTCTTTTTTAAAAGATGTATACATAATGTAGAGCCCTCACATTATTTAGTTTGAGTGCCTCCTTCACCTTCCAATTAAATTTTTCCAGCCAACATTAGGAACTTGTTTGTAATTTAGAGAAAAGACACTGGAGGGTCAAAAGAAACATTCCAAATGCAAACCTTTACTATAAGAAACCCTGGCTTAAATAAAGAGAAGATAAACATATTTAACAGACATCCTGGTGTTTAGACCAGTTAAGGAAAAATTTAATCAAGAGGCCAGGAGACAGCTCGATGACTCATGAATATGTAACAGGAATTTCATTAAGCCTAACAACGTTGAAAAATTCTGTTGCAACTGAGGCATACTTGTGGAAATGGTCTACAATATCCAAATGCCCACCGTCTATAACTCTTCAATGTAAATCACACATCTGAACATTAATTCAGATTGTACTATAATTAAGAGTCTTTGATGTAGCCAAGCAAGGTACCTGGGAAATGGAATCTTGTGTTTTATTTAAGTAGCCATTTTGCCAGGGAATGAGTTGTTGAATATTGACACATATGGGGTAGTATTGGGGGAATTTTAGTATTGTAGTAACAGCAGCAAAGAAAGAACAATTATAGACTCGATTTTTGCCCTAGCTATCCCAAAGGACTTAATCTGGGGATCAGGTAATGGGAAAGGAGAAAAGGGATACATATATATATATATATATTTTTTTTTTTCAATCAACTGTCATTGCACTGAATGTGATGCAAGTTAATGACCTTGGTTTCCTTTCCTCCTTGCTTCCTGGGGCTGGATGTTGAGTGATAATTAAAGTGGGGTGTTTGATACCATTTTCAGTTTTCATCGTCACTGTCTTTAAATGGATTTCCCTTTGCTTTTTAGAAAAGTTATTTATTTTGGGCTGTGCTGCATCTTTCTCGCTGTGGGAACTTTTCTCTCGTGGTGAGCAGGGGCTGCTCTCCAGCTGCGGTGCTTGGGCTTCTCATTGCAGCGACTTCTCTCGTTTGGAGCATCAGAGCTCTCAGGTGCACCGTTTCAGTAGTTGCGGCTCCCGGGCTCTACAGCACAGGCTCCGTAGTTGTGGTGCATGGGTTTAGACCAGTTAGGGAAAAATTTAATTAGGAGGCCGCGGCAAGTGGGATCTCCCCAGATCAGGCGTTGAGCCCATGTCTCCTACATTGGCAGGTGGATTCTTTATCACTGAGCCACTAGGGAAGCCCCTCCCCTTGCTTTTTATTGACCATATTTCCATCTTGACTTCAAAAACTTTCTTCATACTAAGGAGATTTCTGAGCCACTACCTCTTCAAGTTTGTAGTCTGCCTTAACCTAAATATCTTCTGTAAACCAACCTTTCCTGGTAGCTCAACTGGTACAGAATCTGCCTGCAGTGCAGGAGACCCTGGCTCGATTCCTAGGTCAGGAAGATCCTCTGGAGAAGGGATAGGCTACCCACTCCAGTATTCTTGGGCTTCCCTGTGGCTCAGATGGTAAAGAATACACCTGCAATGTGGGAGACCTCGGTTTGATCTGTGGGTTGGGACGATGCCCTGGAGGAGGGTGTGTTCTTGCCTGGAGAATCCCCATGGACAGAGGAGCCTGGTGGGTGATAGTCCATGGGGTTGCAAAGAGTCAGACATGACTGAATGACTAAGCACAGCACAGTCAACCAACCTTACATAGTCAGGTGAAGTGTTTTTAGGCAAGATGATGTGGCTGTAACAGTGTCAGCCCACCCACAAGGGGTTATTTGATCCTTCAGTTGACCCCTTCTTCACTCACTCTTCTACATGCTTCTTCAAAAGTCAGATGAGCAGTAGAAAAGGATAACCCACCCAGAGGGAGGTGGGCTGGGGTCTGCAATGCGTCTGGTAAATGGGAAAGCAGAGTGAGTGAGAAAGATGAGTTAGGAATAAAGAGGTGAGTGCCCCAGTTGTATTTTTGTATTTCTTAGTTTGAGGATTACCTTCTAGATTATCTGATACTATCAGAATGGTGTTTTGTTTTGTTTTGTCTTTTAGTTCTATTCAAGGCTCAGAACTAACATTGTATTCCATCCTTCTAATACCCATCTCTTTTGAAACAACTACAGGTTTTACATATTGTATTTAATGGCATATACAGCAGAAGCTCTTTGAGTAAAGTTTCCAAGTGTTCTGTCACAGAGAATTGTAATAACAATATTTAAAATAGTGGGAAAATGTTACTAATAGTACCCAGGAAGTTTTTCTTTATACTACCAAGGATAACCCAGGGGTAGTAGAAGTAGACACTAGGAGTGAAAAGAGTCTTCTCTGGTCATTCATGTATTTCTGAGCAAGATATTAACTTTCCTGGTGTCTCATTGGCTTTCAGTTCTGAGGAGGATGATTCATTAAGACCCTCTTGATTGAAAGGAATTTAAGCCAAACTAACATAAGCTGAAGAGGAGGCTTTTTGGAAGGACACTGGGCATCCCATCTGGGCATCATGAAGAGAATCACTGCCTAGAACTTTCTAGGAAACAAGGAAGTCCTTGAAGCCTTATTCTCAATATTGCTTCTCTCTGCAGATCTGTTATTAATACAATTCTCTAAGACACTGATGCTGGAAAAGATCGAAGGCAGGAGGAGAAGGGGATGACAGAGGATGAAATGGTTGGATGGCATCACTGACTCAATGGACATGAGTTTGAGCAATCCCTGGGAGTTGGTGATGGACAGGGAGGCCTGGTGTGCTGCAGTCCATGGAGTCACAAAGAGTCAGACACGACTGAGTGACTGAACTGAACTGAAGCACAGGTCACCCTATCAGCTTCTCAGTCTTGATAGTACAAATGGCTGCTGTTTACAGATCCAAAGTTTATTCTAGCCTATTCAAAGTATTCCAGTCCCCCTGAAAAAAAATTTCTCTCTCTTTCTCTGTTTCAGCTACCATAATTACCAAGAAAGGGACAGAGTAAATGGACTTGTCCAAGTAAATCCAAATATATAATAGCTTTTAAAAATTAATTTTGGGGAGTATAGTTGCTTTACAGTGTTGTGTTAGTTTCTGCTATACAGAACACTGAATCAGCTATTTGTTGTTGTTCAGTCACTCAGTCTTTGCAACGCGATGGACTGCATGCAGCATGCCAGGCTTCTCTGTCCTTCACCATCTCCTGGAGCTTGCTCAAACTCATGTCCATTGAGTCAGTGATGGCCATTCAACCATCTCATCCTCTGTCATTCCCTTCTCCTCCTGCCCTCAATCTTTCCCAGCATAAGGGTCTTTTCTAATGAGTCAGTCCTTTGAATCAGGTGGCCAAAGTATTGGAGCTTCAACATTAGTCCTTCCAGTGAATATTAAGGATTGATTTCTTTTAGGATTGACTGATTTGATCTCCCTGCAGTCCAAGGGACTCTCAAGAGTCTTCTCCAACACCAGTTCAAGAGCATCAATTCTTTGGCACTCAGCCTTCTTTATGGTTCAACTCTCACATCCATACATGACTACTGGAAAAACCATAGCCTTGACTAGACGGACCTTTGTTCGCAAAGTAATGTCTCTGCATTTTAATACGTTGTCTACCTCTATATATATACCTTCTGGTTTGGATTTCCTTCCCATCTAGGTCACCATAGAGCATTGAGTAGAGTTCCTTCTACGATCAGTTCCGTTCAGTTCAGTCGCTCAGTCGTGTCTGACTCTTTGCGACCCCATGAACCACAGCATGCCAGGCCTCCCTGTCCATCACCAACTCCCGGAGTTCACTCAGACTCACTTCCATCGAGTCAGTGATGCCATCCAGCCATCTCATCCTTTGTCGTCCCCTTCTCCTCCTGACCTCTACAATAGGTTCTCATTAGTTACCTATTTTATACATAATATCAATAGTGCATGCATATCTTAAGTCTTTCCAGGTAAAGTAGATATTTCCTAAGAATAAGATATCATTTAAAAGTATTTGAATGACAGACTCATTTATTACATTGTGTCCTAATTTACATACTCCATACCATACACAGTAACATCCTCCAAGTGTACCACAGAGGAAGGAAACTACCAAAGAGTAGCTGGCATTTTGGTTCAATGTGCTCATCTAAGAGAAGCTATTAGGGATTTATGGACTGTAAGTATCTTCAGTTCAGTTCAGTCACTCAGTTGTGTCCGACTCTGCAACCCCATGAATCGCAGCACGCCAGGCCTCCCTGTCCATCACCAACTCCCGGAGTTCACTCAGACTCATGTCCATCAAGTCGATGATGCCATCCAGCCATCTCATCCTCTGTCGTCCCCTTAGAAGGATCCAAAAAGAACTCTTATAGGGCAGTATTAGTATATCTTTAGAAACAGTGCTATGAACTCTTGGCAGGAGATTCTGCTTTAGGAGACAATGGATGAATTAAGGTTCCTTTGACATTACTTTTAGAACTCCAAAGTGAAGTGAAAGTGACTCTGATATGTCCAACTCTTTTCAACCCCATGGACTATACAGTCCATGGAATTCTCCAGGCCAGAATACTGGATTGGGTAGCCTTTCCCTTCTCCAGGGGATCTTCCCAACCCAAAATTACTCACTTAACACTAAGTAGATGTGTTTCTTATATATTCATTGCAGATATCACTACTACAATGACTTTCTCTTAATTTAAAATGAAAATCTGAATTTAAGAATTTTTCTGTTAAGAAAAAATGAATTAACACCAGCTTGGAAAAAAAAGACAGTTCATGACTATGAATTCTGACCATAAATTCATCTGGGCTTCTTTGAAATAAGCATAATATTAAAGATGAAAAAAATAACAGCCCTGCTTAGTGATATCATAATTTATTTGCTTATAAGCATCTACTTTTAGAGATACTGAAACCCCAACCCCCCAAAATACTAAATATTATTAATGGTAAGTATATATTTCATATCTTAACATTTCTCTGGGTATGGTAGGATTTTTTTTTTAAATTAAAACAAACAAAAAACCCTTAGGGAATAAGTCAGTTGATTTCTATTTAATATCCTGTTTTGCCTAAAAATGGAGGTAACTCTAAAGTAAGGATTAATGTTCAAGTTGCTTGATTAAGGAGGCCCTTTCCAATGACAACCCCAGTTAAGTGTTAATTCACAGGGTTCCAGCATTTCTGTTTGCTTTTGTATTGAGTAACAGAGCATCTGAACCCCGAGCTGAAGGTGACCAAATGCATATTAGATGGAGACATTGCAATGTTTTAACTAATTCTGACTCAAGGAATGACTTACTGCTTGACAAGGAGATTCTTGAAATGTTTCTTCTTTCCTCTATTTACTGGTACTTCCGTTTGTGGTTTTCTCCCTAAGCACTTTGCTGACTTAATAGGACAATGTCAAGTTCATACTGATGTCATTTCCACCTGAAATCACTGCACTTAGGAAGAAAATAGACAGAAATCTGTAGGGGGAAAATCTGTGTTAGACTGAGAAGTCTGCATTAGAGTCTGTTCCAAGTTGACATATTGGGGACTGAGACTGTTTGGTTATATATTTATCGAGAAAGTCATGTTTTATTCCAAAGGTGCCCACAGCACTCATGGCTCATTATATAACCTTTGCTTTGTATAAATGACTTAAAGTTCTACCAAGATCTGGATTAGCATCTCCATTTTTCACAGAAGGAAACTTTAGCACAGACAGAGATGTCTGGGCTATACCTGAGCAGCAAAGCCAAGGTCAGCATCCAATTAACACTTTCTAATGCCCACTGGGCCCCTAACATTTTACCTTGAGTTCAGTTGTGTTTATACAAAGAGAAAAGGCAATTTCTGTCTTGCAAGGATATGAAGGGCAGTTCTACTTATTTCTTATGCAGTTCTGGGACTGTGTTTCAGTAGATACACCCAGTATGACCTGTTTTGCTTTATAATGCTGAGAATGAGTCAAAGAAAAAGTTAGATTCTTAGTTATTTCCAAACTTTTGAGTTATGAGAATTTCTTTTTAAAATAATTGATTCCTTTGAAAATTGTAACTTTAATTTTGTAACCCCCAATTTTTAAGAATGGCATATCCATCAGATTTCTATTTAATGTATTTGTATTGGGCTTCCCTGGTGGCTCAGAGGTTAAAGCATCTGCCTGCAATGCAGGAGACGTGGGTTCGATCCCTGAGTCGGGAAGATCCCCTGGAAAAGGAAATGGCAACCCACCCCAGTATTCTTGCCTGGAGAATCCCATGGACGGAGGAGCCTCGTGGGCTACAGTCCAAGGGGTTGCAAAGAGTCGGACATGACTGAGCGACTTCACTTTCACTTTCATACTATATGCAGGTCAGGAAGCAAGAGTTAGAACTGGACATGCAACAACAGATTGGTTCCAAATAGGAAAAGGAGTACGTCAAAGCTGTATACTGTCACCCTGCTTATTTAACTTCTATGCAGATTACATCATGAGAAACATTGGGCTGGAAGAAGCACAAGCTGGAATCAAGATTGCTGGGGAAAATATCAATAACCTCAGATATGCAGATGACACCACCCTTATGGCAAAAAGTGAAGAGGAACTAAAAAGACTCTTGATGAAAGTGAAAGTGGAGAGTGAAAAAGTTGGCTTAAAGCTCAACATTCAGAAAACGAAGATTATGCCATCTGGTTCCATCACTTCATGGCAAATAGATGGAGAAACAGTGGAAACAGTGTCAGACTTTATTTTGGGGGGCTCCAAAATCACTGCATTGCTGACTGCAGCCATGAAATTAAAAGATGCTTAATCCTTGGAAGGAAAGTTATGACCAACCTAGATAGCATATGCAAAAGCAGAGACATTACTTTGCCAACAAAGGTCCATCTAGTCAAGGCTATGGTTTTTCTAGTAGTCATGTATGGATGTGAGAGTAGGACGGTGAAGAAAGCTGAGCACCGAAGAATTGATACTTTTGAACTGTGGTGTTGGAGAAGACTCTTGAAAGTCCCTTGGACTGCAAGGAGATCCAACCAGTCCATTCTGAAAGAGATCAGCCCTGGGATTTCTTTGGAAGGAATGATGTTAAAGCTGAAACTCCAATACTTTGGCCACCTCATGTGAAGAGTTGACTCATTGGAAA
>NW_011494917.1:5372580-5374294 GCF_000754665.1 Bison bison bison | reverse complement strand
AGGAGATCAGCCCTGGGATTTCTTTGGAAGGAATGATGTTAAAGCTGAAACTCCAATACTTTGGCCACCTCATGTGAAGAGTTGACTCATTGGAAAAGACTCTGATGCTGGGAGGGATTGGGTGCAGGAGGAGAAGGGGACAACAGAGGATGAGATGGCTGGATGGCATCACTGACTCGATGGGCGTGAGTTTGAGTGAACTCCAGGAATTGGTGATGGACAGGGAGGCCTGGCGTGCTGCAGTTCATGGGGTGGCAGAGAGTCAGACAAAACTGAGCGACTGAACTGGCTGACTGAACTGATACGACAGGCATGATGCTAAATAAACAGTGTTTGCTCTCAAGAGGTTTGTAAACTAAAATATGACTTGACTGCAATGAATCTGCATTTTAGTAATCAAAACAACATCTATATATACTTTAAAATACAGGTGCATAGGTGTGTGAGAATAAAAACATAGTTGAAAAATACCATTGGAGGATCCTTGCGTGAGGTGGTATCCAAAATCTCTTCAGTTCAGTCACTCAGCTGTGTCTGACTCTTTGTGACTCCATGAATCGCAGCACACCAGGCCTCCTTGTCCATCACCAACTCCTGGAGTTTACCCAAACTCATGTCCATCGAGTTGGTGATGCCATCCAGCCATCTCATCCTGTGTCATCCCTTTGTCCTCCTGCCCTCAATATTTCCCAGCATCAGGGTCTTTTCCAATGAGTCAACTGTTCGAATGAGGTGGCCAAAGTATTGGAGTTTCAGCTTAAGCATCAGTTCTTCCAATGAACACCCAGGACTGATCTCCTTTAGGATGGACTGGTTGGATCTGCTTGCAGTCCAAAGGGCTCTCAAGAGTCTTTTCCAACACCACAGTTCAAAAGCATCAATTCTTCGGCACTCAGCTTTCTTCGCAGTCCAACTGTCACATCCATACATGACTACTGGAAAAACCATAGCCTTGACTAAACAGACCTTTGTTGGCAAAGTAATGTCTCTGCTTTTGAATATGCTGTCTAGGTTGGTCATAAATTGCCTTCCAAGGAGTAAGCATCTTTTAATTTCATGGCTGCAATCACCATCTGCAGTGATTTTGGAGCCCAGAAAAATAAAGTCTGACACTGTTTCCACTGTTTCCCCATCTATTTGCCATGAAGTGATGGGACCAGATGCCATGATCTTCATTTTCTGAATGTTGAGCTTTAAGCCAACTTTTTCACTCTCCACTTTCACTTTCATCAAGAGTCTTTTTAGTTCCTCTTCACTTTCTGCCATAAGGGTGGTGTCATCTGCATATCTGAGGTTATTGATATTTCTCCCAGCAATCTTGATTCCAGCTTGTGCTTCTTCCAGCCCAGCGTTTCTCATGATGTACTCTGCATATAAGTTAAATAAGCAGGGTGACAATATACAGCCTTGACGTACTCCTTTTCCTATTTGGAACCAGTCTGTTGTCCAGTTCTAACTGTTGCTTCCTGACCTGCATATAGGTTTCTCAAGAGGCAGGTCAGGTGGTCTGGTATTCCCATTGGTTGAAGAATTTTCCACAGTTTATTATGATCCACACAGTCAAAGGCTTTGGCATAGTCAGTAAAGCAGAAATAGATGTTTTTCTGGAACTCTCTTGCTTTTTCTATGATCCAGTGGATGTTGGCAATTTGATCTCTGGTTCCTCTGCCTTTTCTAAAACCAGCTTGAACATCTGGAAGTTCACAGTTCACGT
>NW_011494917.1:5361889-5372480 GCF_000754665.1 Bison bison bison | reverse complement strand
TCTTCTTAATATCCTCTGCTTCTGTTAAGTCCATACCATTTCTGTCCTTTATTGAGCCCATCTTTGCATGAAATGTTCCCTTGGTATCTCTAATTTTCTTGAAGAGATCTCTAATCTTTCCCATTCTGTTGTTTTCCTCTATTTCTTTGCATTGATCTCTGAGGAAGGCTTTCTTATCTCTTCTTGCTATTCTTTGGAACTCTGCATTCAGATGCTTATATCTTTCCTTTTCTCCTTTGCTTTTCGCTTCTCTTCTTTTCACAGCTATTTGTAAGGCTTCCCCAGACAGCCATTTTGCTTTTTTGCATTTCTTTTCAATGGGGATGGTCTTGATCCCTGTCTCCTGTCCAATGTCATGAACCTCCGTCCATAGTTTATCAGGCACTCTATCTATAAGATCTAGTCCCTTAAATCTATTTCTCACTTCCACTGTATAATCATAAGGGATTTTATTTAGGTCATACCTGAATGGTCCAGTGGTTTTCTCTACTTTCTTCAATTTAATTCTGAATTTGTCAATAAGGAGTTCATGATCTGAGCCACAGTCAGCTCCCGGTCTTGTTTTTGCTGACTGTATAGAGCTTCTCCATGTTTGGCTGCAAAGAATATAATCAATCTGATTTCGGTGTTGACCATCTGGTGATGTCCATGTGTAGAGTCTTCTCTTGTGTTGTTGGAAGAGGGTGTTTGCTATGACCAGTGCATTCTCTTGGCAAAACTCTATTAGTCTTTGCCCTGCTTCATTCTGTACTCCAAGGCCTGTTACTCCAGGTGTTTCTTGACTTCTTACTTTTGCTTTCCAGTCCCCTATAATGAAAAGGACATCTTTTTTGGGTGTTAGTTCTAAAAGGTCTTGTAGGTCTTCATAGAACTATTCAACTTCAGCTTCTTCAGTGTTACTGGTTGGGGCATGGGCTTGGTTTAACATGATATTGAATGGTTTGCCTTGGAAACAAACAGAGATCATTCTGTCGTTTTTGAGATTGCATCCAAGTACTGCATTTCGGACTCTCTTGTTGACCATGATGGCTACTCCATTTCTTCTAAGGGATTCCTGACCACAGTAGTAGATATAATGGTCATCTGAGTTAAATTTACCCATTCCAGTCCATTTCAGTTCGCTGATTCCTAGAATGTCGACATTCACTCTTGCCATCTCCTATTTGACCACTTCCAATTTGCCTTGATTCATGGACCTAACATTCCAGGTTCCTATGCAATATTGCTGTTTACAGCATCGAACCTTGCTTCTATCACCAGTCACATCCACAGCTGGGTATTGTTTTTGCTTTGGCTCCATCCCTTCATTCTTTTTGGAGTCATTTCTCCACTGCTCTCCAGGAGCATATTGGGCACCTACTGACCTGGGGAGTTCCTCTTTCAGTATTCTATCATTTTGCCTTTTCATACTGTTCATGGGGTTCTCAAGGGAAGAATACTGAAGTGGTTTGCCATTTCCTTCTCCAGTGGACCACATTCTGTCAGACCTCTCCACCCTGACCTGTCCATCTTAGGTGGCCCCACTGGGCATGGCTTAGTTTCATTGAGTTAGACAAGGTTGTTGTCCGTGTGATCAGATTGGCTAGTTTTCTGTGATTATGGTTTCAGTGTGTCTGCCCTCTGTTGTCCTCTTGCAACACCTACCGTCTTACTTGGGTTTCTTTTACCTTGGAAGTGGGTATCTCTTCATGGCTGCTCCAGCAAAGCACAGCCGCTGCTCCTTACCTTGGACGTGGTCGCCTCTCCTGACCTTGAACGTGCAGTAGCTCCTCTCGGCCTTCCTCTGCCCACGCAGCCGCCGCTCCTTGAACATGAGGGTAGCTCTTCTCGGCCTCTGCCCCGACCTCAGACATGGGATAGCTCCTCTCGCTGCTCCTGTGCCGTCGCAGCCTGGCGCTCTCGGTCGCCATCCCAAATCTATTACTTACATCTTAATTTTGTAGCCCATTGGTTCATAACCACTGGCTTAAGCTTTCCTCCTGCTCCCGGGAAGGACGACTTCTCCTTTTTTTCTCAGATAATGGAGTGTTTGCAAAAGCCGACTTTAGATTCCAACTTCTGGTTCTAGTATTTATCATCTATGTGACCTTGAACAAGTTCCTTAATGTCTCTGTGCTTCCATCTCTTTCTTTTTTTCTTCAGTCCCATTTGAGGTATTAGATCAGATCAGCATACAAATAAAATTATAATATATTTTAAGTGTACAATGTGATGATTTAACATACGTATAACTTATGAAAGTATTCTCACAAAGTTGATTAACACATTCATCATCTTACTGTGCTTGTTTTCATGAGAACACAAGTTCTATTCTCTTATCAAATTTCAATTAAAGAATAAATATAGTATTATCAACCATGTGTGTGTGTGTTAGTCACTCAGTCATGTCCAACACTTTGCAACCCCATGGACTGTAGCTCTCCAGGCTCCTCTGTTCATGGAATTCTCCAGGCAAGAATACTGCAGTGGGTTGCTATTCCCTTCTTCAGGGATCTTCCTGACCCAGGGATTGAATCCAGGTTTCCCACACTGCAGGCAAATTCTTTACTATCTGAGACCCAGGGAAGCCCTAGTGACCATGTTATATGTTATATCTTCAAAGCATATTTACCTTATAACTGAAAATTTGTATCCTTTTACTAACTTCTCATTCCCCTACTTGCTCAGCCTTGGTAATCCCTATTTTAGTCTCTGCTTCTATAAGTTTGCCTATTTTAGAATACACATATAAGTGCATCAATACAGTACTTGTCTTTCTGTGTCTGGTTTATTTCAAATAGCATGATACCCTTTGGGTTTATTCGTGTTGTCACAAATGGCAAGATTTCTTTTTTTAAGGCGGAATAATGTGCTTACCTGTGTGTTTGTATATCACACTCTGTAGTTATCCATTGATGGGCACTTTGGTTGTTTCTATATTTTGACTACTGTGAATAATTCTGCAGTGAACATGAAAGCATTGTCATTTCTTCCAGATAATGATTTTGTATCCTTTGGATGTATACCCAGAAATGGAAGTGCTAGATCATCATATATTCTGTTTGTAATTTCTTGAGGAAACTCTATACTTTCTTCCAAAGTGGATGGACCAGTTTACATTCCCACCAACAGTGCACAAGTGTTCCTTTTTATCTGCAGCCTCACAATTATTTGTTATCTCTTAACGTTTTCATAATAGCCATCCTAACAGGTGTGAGGTGATATTTATTGTGTATATTTAATTAGTATTTCCCTGATATTTAGTGATGTTGAGTGTCTTTTCATGTACCTCTTTGCCATTTGTATGTCTTATTTGGACAATGTTATTCAGCTTCTTTGCCCATTTTTAAATTGGTTTATTACATCTCTTTTATACACACACACACACACACACATACACACATACACATATGCATACACTGGTATGAGTTCTTTGTATATATAGGATATTAACCCTTTAAACATGTGGTTTGCAAATATGTTCTTCACTTCCATAGGTTCCCTTTTTGTCTTGTTGACAGTTTCCTTTAGTAAAACTATTCTTCTTTGATCTAATAATATGTTTCTGTTTTTATGCCAATACCAAACTCTTTTGATTACTGTAGGTTTGTAATATACTTTGAGATCAAGAAGCATGACATATCAGGTTTCTTTCTTGAGACTGCTTTGGCTATTCAGGGTCATTTGTGGTTCCATACAAATTTTTTAAAATTTATTTCTAACTCGAGAAAAATTGCTCCATGATATTGTGTTGGTTTCTGCCATACATCAACATAAATCAGCCATAGGTACACATATATCCCATACAAATTTTAGAATTGTTTTTCCCATTCTGTGGCAAGTGCCATTGGGATTTTTATAGGTATTGCATTGAATCTGTAGCTCACTCTTGGTAGTACGGATATTCTAACTATATAAATTCTTCCAGTCTATGAACACAGAATATCTTTCTATTTATCTGTGTCTTCTTCAGTTTCTTTCATCAAAATGTATAGCTGTCCTGTATCCACAGATTCTGAACCTGATCCAGGATTCATTGAATCCATGGATATGGAACCTATGGATATGGGAGGGCACCTGACTATGCCATTCTCTGTAAGAGACTTGAACATTTTTGCAAGGGACTCTGAAAATTTTGATATATTTGAGGGTCTTGGAACCAATACCCTGTAGATACCAAGGGATGCCTCTATTGAAGTTTTTAGTGTACAGATCATTTACTTCCTTGGTTAGATTAATTCCTATTTTTTTCTCTTTGATGCTATTGTAAATGGGATTATTGTCTTCATTTTTTCTTTCTGATAGTTCATTGTTAGTCTATTGTATTTTTGTATTTTGACTTTGTATCCTGCAACTTTATTGAATTGTTTATTAGTTGTAACATTTTTTTTTTTTTTTGGTGTACTGTTTAGAGTTTTCTATGTATAATAGCATGGCATGTAAACAGAGATAATTTTATATTGTTTCCTTTTTGAGTTTCATGCCTTTCATTTCTTTTTCTTGCCTGATTGGTCTGGCCAGGATTTTCAGTACCACAATGAATAGAACTCATAAGAGTGAACATTCTTGTCCTTCTCATCTTCTTATAGAAAAATCTTTCAGTTTTTCACTGTTGAGTGTCATGTTAGCTTCATGGTTGTCATATATGATCTTTACTATGCTTAGGTAGGTTCCATTCTTTTTTATGGCTCAGAGTTTTATCATGAAAGGATGTTGAATTATGTCAAATACTCTATCTGTTGAGATGGATAAGATTTTTATCCTTCATTTTGTTAATGTGGTGTATCATATTGATTGATTTTCATATGTTGAACCAACTTTGCATCCCAGAAATAAACCTCACTTAATCACAGTGTACAATTATTTTTATGTATTGTTGAATTCAGAGTGCTAATATTTTATTGAAGATTTTTGCATCTGTGTTCATCAGGGATACTGGCCTATATTTTTTTCTTGTAGTGTCCTTTTCTATCTTCTATATCAAGATAATGCTGTGACCTCCTAAATGAATCTGGAAATGTTCCACTTTCTTCTATTTGTTTGAAAGAATTTGACAAAGATTGGTATTAATTCTTCTTTAAATGCTTGGTAGAATGGACTTTGCTTTGTTGGGAAACTTTTGGTTACAGATTCAATCTCCTTCCTAGTAGTTGGTGTGTTTCAATTTTCTATTCCTGATTCAGTCTTGGTAGAGAGTTATGTTTCTAAGAGTTTATCCATTTCCTCTAGAATATTCAATTTTTTGCCATATGATTGCTCATAGTAGTTTCTTATGGTTCTTAATATTTCTGTTATCAGCTGTAATGTCAGCTCTTTCATTTCTGATTTTGAGTCTTCTCTTTTATTCTTCGCCTAAAGATTTACCAGTGTTGTATGTCTTTCCAAAAAAAGAACTCTTGATTTGATACTTTCTATTGCAAGGAGATCCAGCCAGTCCATTCTGAAGGAGATCAGCCCTGGGATTTCTTTGGAAGGACTGATGCTAAAGCTGAAACTCCAGTACTTTGGCCACCTCATGCGAAGAGTTGACTCATTGGAAAAGACTCTGATGCTGGGAGGGATTGGGGGCAGGAGCAGAAGGGGACAACAGAGGATGAGATGGCTGAATGATCTCACCGACTCGATGGACGTGAGTCTGAGTGAACTCCGGGAGTTGGTGATGGACAGGGAGGCCTGGCATGCTGCGATTCATGGGGTCGCAAAGAGTTAGACAAAACTGAGCGACTGAACTGAACTGATTGTCTTTCTAGTCTCTATTTCATCTGTTTCTAATCTGATTTTTGTTATTTCCTTCATTCTTCTAATTTTGGGATAATTCATCTCTTTTTCTAGTTCTGTGGATGTGAAGTGAGGTTGTTTATTTAGGTCTTTCTTGTTTCTGAATGTAGGTGTTTTTTTGGTTGCCGATTTCACTCTTAGAACTGCCTTTTGCTGCATCTCATAGATTTTAGCATGTTGTGTTTCCACTTTTATTTGTCTCAAATTTTTCTTTTATTAACCTTTTGATTTCTTTGATGCATTGGCTGTTCAGAAACATTTAATTTTCATATATTTGTGAGTTTTCCATTTTTTTCTCTTTTAATTTATTTCTAGTTTCAGAATATTGTATGAGAAAGACATTTGATGTGATTTCAGTCTTCTTAAATTAGTTAAGACTTGTTTTTTGGCTTAAAAATAGATCTGTCCTGGAGAATGTTCCATGTGTGCCTGAGAAGAATGTGCATTCTGCTGCTTATGGAATGTTCTGTTGTGCCTATTAAGTCTATCTGGTCTAATGTATCATTTAAGTCCAATATTTCCATTTGTTCTGTCTGGATTACCCATTGTTGAAGTGGGATTTTGAAGTCTCCTAAATTATTGTATTGCTGTCTATTTCTTCCTTCAGCTCTGTTAATCTTTACTTTACATATTTAGCTTCTCTAATAGAGTGCACGAATAACTGGAGTTATTATAACCTTATGACTGATCTCTGTTCCTTATTACATTTTTGACTTAAAGTCTATTTTGTGTGATATACATAGATTGATGCTTGCTCATTTTTTGGTTTCCATTTGCAAGGAATATCCTTTCTATCTCTTCACTTTCAGTCTATGTCCCACCATTTCATGGGAAATAGATGGGGAAACAGTGGAAACAGTGTCAGACTTTATTTTTCTGGGCTCCAAAATCACTACAGATGGTGATTGCAGCCATGAAATTAAAAGACGCTTACTCCTTGGAAGGAAAGTTATGACCAACCTAGATAGCATATTCAAAAGCAGAGACATGACTTTGCCAACAAAGGTTCATCTAGTCAAGGCTATGGTTTTTCCTGTGGTCATGTATGGATGTGAGAGTTGGACTGTGAAGAAGGCTGAGCACCGAAGAATTGATGCTTTTGAACTGTGGTGTTGGAGAAGACTCTTGAGAGTCCCTTGGACTGCAAGGAGATCCAACCAGTCCATTCTGAAGGAGATCAGCCCTGGGATTTCTTTGGAAGGAATGATGCTAAAGCTGAAACTCCAGTACTTTGGCCACCTCATGTGAAGAGCTGACTCATTGGAAAAGACTCTGATGCTGGGAGGGATTGGGGGCAGGAGGAGAAGGGGACGACAGAGGATGAGATGGCTAGATGGCATCTCTGACTTGATGGACGTGAGTCTGAGTGAACTCCGGAGTTGGTGATTGACAGGGAGGCCTGGCGTGCTGTGATTCATGGGGTTGCAAAGAGTCAGAGACGACTGAGCAACTGATCTGATCTGATGTATTTAAAGCTCAAGTGAGTCTCTTTAGTGAATATAAGTCAGTATACAGTCAGGTCTTATATATATAGATAGATATAGATATATAAATCCCTATATATGTATCTATTCAGTCACTCTGCATTTTGAGTGGAAAACTTAATCCACTTATATAAATTAATTATTGATAAGTTTAGACTTACTCTTGTCTTTTTTTTTTTTTTGCTGATAGTTCCTTTGTTTCTTCCTCTCCTTTGTGATTTGATTATTTTTTATAGTGGTATGCTTTGATTCCTTCTCCTTTATCCACTTACTATAGGTTTTTTATTTTATAATTAGCATGAGTCTAGCATTAAACATTTTATACCAGTCTGTTTTAAGCTGATAACAACTTAACTTTGTATGCATACAGAAGTTCTAAATTTTTATACTTTCTCCTAGGGGGTTATATTTTTGATGTCACATTTATATTGTTCTATGTTGCATTCAGAAGAGGCAATGGCACCCCACTCCAGTACTCTTGCCTGGAAAATCCCATGGATGAAGGAGCCTGGTAGGCTGCAGTCCATGGGGTCGCTAAGAGTCGGACACGACTGAGCGACTTCCCTTTCACTTTTCACTTTCATGCATTGGAGAAGGAAATGGCAACCCACTCCAGTGTTCTTGCCTGAAGAATCCCAGGGATGGGGGAGCCTGGTGGGCTGCCGTCTATGGGGTCGCACGACATGAAGCGACTTAGCAGCAGCAGCAGCAGCAGCATGTTGCATTCAGTTCAGTCGCTCAGTCGTGTCCAACTCTTTGTGACCCCATGTACTGCTACATGTCAGGCTTCCCTATCCATCACCAACTCCTGGAGCTTGCTCAACTCATGTCCATCAAGTCAGATTTGCATGCTGCTGCTGCTCTGCTAAGTCGCTTCAGTCGTGTCCGACTCTGTGCGACCCCATAGACGGCAGCCCACCAGGCTCCCCCGTCCATGGGATTCTCCAGGCAAGAACACTGGAGTGGGTTGCCATTTCCTTCTCCAATGCATGAAAGTGAAAAGTGAAAGGGAAGTCGCTCAGTCGTGTCCGACTCTTAGCGACTCCATGTACTGCGGCCCACCAGGGTCCTCCATCCATGGGATTTTCCAAGCAAGAGTACTGGAGTGGGGTGCCATTGCCTTCTCCATCAGGAAACTCTATCTCTCCTTAAGTCGTAAAAGACAGCATTGCTGGGTAGAATATTCTTGGTTGGCAGAGTTGGCTGGTTTGGTTTCTTTTTTATTTCTGCCCTTTGAGTAGATCATCCCATTCCCTTTTTGCCTACAAGGTTTCCACTAAAAATCTTCTGAAAGTCTTATGGAAGTTTCCTCATACATGACAAGCTACTTTTTCTCTTGAAGCTTTCAGATTCTCCTTTGTCTTTAACTTTTTTTAAAATTTTTTTTGTCTTTAACTTTTGACAGTTTAATTATAATGTGTCTCAGTATGGGTCTTCCCTGGTGGCTCAGAGGGTAAAGCATTTGTCTTCAATGTGGGAGACCCAGGTTTGAATCCCAGGTTGGGAAGATCCTCTGGAGAAGGAAATGACAAGCCACTCCTGTACTCTTGCCTGAAAAATTCCAAGGGCAGAGGAGCCTGGTAAGCTACAGTCCATGGGATTGCAAAGAGCTGCACACAACTGAGCAACTTCACATATGGCTCTTGGATTCTTTCTTATTTTGTACTTTTTTGGATTCCTAGTTCTGGATATCTGTTTCTTCCCACAGGTTAGGAAAGTTTTCAGCCATTATTTACTTGAATAAAATTTCTGCCTCTTTCTCTCTCCTCCTTCTGGGACCTCTATAATGTATATATTTGTTTCCTTGATACTTACTGTAACATAGTCCTTGAAGCTACCATCACTCTTTTTCTTCTTACTCTTCTGATTTGATGAATTCCACTGTCTTTGAGTTTGCTGATTTTTTTTTTTTCTGGTTGACTTAGTCTGCTCTTTAAGTCCTATATTAAAATTTTCACTTCAGTTATTGTATTTTTCAACTCTATGATTTCTGTTTGGTATTTTTCAAAATGTTCTCTTTGTCAAAATTCTCTTTTCATGCATTATTCTCCTGACTTTGAGCATCTTTATGACCATTGTTTTGTATTCTTTGTTGGGTAAATCACTTATCTGCTTTTCATTAGATTTGGTTTCTAGCGATTTCTTTTGTTCTTGTGTTTGGAACATATTCCCCTATTTCTTCATTTTCTTTGACTCTTTTTGTCAATATATGTGCATTAAATAAAAAGGCTGCTTATTTTATTTTGATAGATTGGCCTCATAAGGAGACTAACCTCATCAGTCAGCCTGGCCTGAGCACCTGGATGTCTTTCAAATGTTTGTGTCCGTGCTGCCATTGTTTTCCTAGTGGCTCCCAGTTTTTGAGGATGTAGCAAAACCTTCAGTGTACCAAAGATGCTGGAGATGTCCACATTCTTGTTTAGGCTCCCAGAGGACTACTAACCTCCAACCCCTCAAGCTCCTTGATGCAGGCTAGTTGAACACTGAAACTTCAGGCAGCAGGTAGGAAAATCAGGACATTCTATACACAGTAGAGCCCCTCCCAGGGGGGAATCAGAAGCTGGTTTCTGATTCACTGTGCTGGGTATGAGGGAGTAATATCTGGGAGTCCATGCAGCTCAAATAGAACTGCCTTTTCATTTTGTGTAGTCCCAAGGGACGGGGGAGCCTGGTGGGTTGCCGTCTGTGGGGTTGCACAGAGTCGGACATGACTAAAGTGACTTAGCAGCAGCAAGGGACTCATCCCAGAGCTAGGTAAACTGAGAGCCAGCCCCTGGGGTGGCAGCCGTAATATTAGGGTTGCTAAGTGTGTGGACAAGCTCATTTCAAAGGAGAAACTGGAGACCTGCTATTACTATTGGATTAAGTTGGAGGAGACAGTGGGAGATGTGACTGCCAGCACTACTGGGCTACCAGGAAGATACTAGCCAGCTCCTCATGCAGACTGATTAAAACCCAGAACCTCAGAGAGAAGCTGGGAAAATATTAAGTGAAATCTCTTCCAGGGAGAAAGTGGGAGATAGGTGTTTTGGCTGTTCCCTCTGTGCTGTCTGGTAGGAATTGCTGCAGTAAAGTGCTTCCATGCCCATTTGAAAACTGCTTTTTTGTTTGTTTAACATGGTCCTGCGGGACTAGTGAAATCTGAACCCTGTTGGCTGTCAGAGGTAGTTAATATGAGGGCTTATGCTTCAGGTGGCAGCCACAAAATTTGGTACACAGGAAGTGTGAACAAGCTTCTTCCAGGAAGAAGTTGGAGACTTGGTTTTACTGTTGGAGGAAGCCAGAGGGAGAATGTAAGGTAGGTACCTACTGGCTCTTTTTTTTTTTTTTTTTTCCTCTAATTTTATTTT
>NW_011494917.1:5360034-5361789 GCF_000754665.1 Bison bison bison | reverse complement strand
CATACCATCCCTCTGGGCCATCCCAGTACACCAGCCCCAAGCATCCAGCGTCATGCATCGAACCTGGACTGGCAACTCGTTTCCTACATGATATTTTACATGTTTCATTGCCATTCTCCCAAATTGGCTCTTTTGAGCTCTGAGGAGGCTGGTAGTCAGCACCTAAATACAGGCTGATCAGAAGCTGGACCTTCAGGCAACAGCTGGAAAATTATGCAGTCAAGCCCCTTCCTGGAGGAAACTGGGAGATGGGTGTTTATTCCTGCTCCCTTTGCACTGAGCCCAGGCATCTAGTCACAGGGAGTATTTGCACATCCATTTAAAAACTGCTTATTTGCTATAGTTCTGTGGAATTCATGAACATGAGTATTCAGAGCTAGGTCATGCCTAGCTGTGCCTCCAGTAGCAGCCTTAAAAGTTGGGGTTCTCAATGTGAGGTCCAAACTCTTCCCTCCTCTTAGAGAAGCTGGGAACTTCCCTCCCAACTGTAAAGCACAATTAGTGTGGGGTTATGGTGTAGGTCTCAGCCTTTCCCACCTGTTTCAACGTGGGTACTTTCTCAGCTGCCTGATGTGTAGGAGTCACTCAACTAGTTTCTGGATTTTTCTCAGAAGGAATTGATCCATAAGGAGCTGTATATTCTGTGTATTGTGAAAGGAAGTAAATTCAATAGCTTTGTATGTCACCATCTTAGTGACGTCTCCATTTCTTTCTTCACAGTGGAGATAATAATAGTACCTATGTTGTAGGGTTGCTGTGAGGATTACTCAAGTTAATAAACACACAGCATTTAGCAATTATTACTTATTACTATTACCTACTACTTATTACTACATTATTGTTACTACTGCCATTATTCAGTGTTGTCAAGGCAGGTACTTGAGAACATACTATGAGTCCAGCCCTGACCAAAGAACACAGCTCACCAGTAAGTCATGCATGGGGATGTGCAAAGATTTGTTTCCATTTCACATGGTCTAAAGTTTGGTTCGTTTTGAAGGGATATAGATGATTCAGCACTGTTCATTGTTTGCCACGCCAGTATACAATTCCTTGTTTAATGCTTTATTGATCAGGAATGTGTGTAGGCACTCTGCTTGAGAGACCTCCTTGGAGGACGTCTAGTATTGATGTCTTATTGCCAAGGAAACTGCAGGTTATTTCTTTTCTTTATAGGAGCTGCTTAATAGCATCAAGCCATTGATCCATTTATTGTATTTGGCCCCCTGGCAATGGCTAATGCTGGAAAGACCATGTAATAAAGTAGTTTGCTTAGAGGGTTGGGAGAAAATGAATATCGTTCTTGACTGAGGGAGGCATGGAGCATTGGCTGGCTCTTAGACATCTCTCTACTCTTACAGCAAGCTCTGGGTGGTTGGCTGCATGTGTGCCATAACCTACCATTTATTTTCCTTTAGTTTCAAGTACTGTGCCCTTACACATGTTCTTTTATTGGTTAGGATACCTTCCATTTTCAGATAAGTTACTTTTCAGGGGACTCTCTGGATCATAATAGGGTGATGGGCTAACACTAGAGGAATAGAAAAGAGTCATGTTTTAGATCGGAGAAGGCAATGGCACCCCACTCCAATACTCTAGCCTGGAAAATCCCATGGACAAAGGAGCCTGGTGGGCTATAGTCCATGGGGTCGCTAAGAGTCAGACACGACTGAGCGACTTCACTTTCACTTTGCACTTTCATGCATTGGAGAAGGAAATGGCAACCCACTCCAGTGTTTTTGCCTGGAGAATCCC
>NW_011494917.1:5356037-5359934 GCF_000754665.1 Bison bison bison | reverse complement strand
GGAGAATCCCAGGGACAGGGGAGCCTGGTGGGCTGCCGTCTATGGGGTCGCACAGAGTCGGACACGACTGCTGCGACTTAGCAGCAGCAGCATGTTTTAGATAAGAGATGAGAAATAATTTTTAGTCTGTAGGTAGAAGTATCACTCAAAAAAGCTGCAAAATCTTTCTGACATCATGACATATGCTGGGGGGAAGCTATTTTATTTTCCTTTCTGATTAAAATACAGTGGATATAGGAAATAGAAATTTGATTCGGGAAGACTGAGGCCCAAATGTTATCTCTAACACTTACTGCCCTGTGTCCTTGAGTAAGTTATATAGAATTCTTGACTATCTATAAAAATAGGATTGTAAGAGCTACCCTTATTGGCTAATGTGAGAAATAAATGAAATGAGAATTGAAGCATAGTAGTTATACCACAAACATTCATCTCTGTCTATCCACTGTGGGTAGAGTTGTGGGTGGTTGACAGGGCAGGGGTATTAGGTACCAGTCTGAGCTCTTAAGCACAATTTAGGACAAGGCCTCCTCCCAGCATCAAAAAACAATTGGGGGGTGTCCACTCTTTTGGAGGGCACCACGCTAAAGGCACTATTGCTTGGTTGATGGTTCTGTCAATCTAAAGCCCTATTTAGGGACAAACAGCTGGGTTCTCTTTAACTCCCAGTTCTGTATCTATTTCTTCAGTTCAGTCGCTCAGTCATGTCCGACTCTTTGCGACCCCATGAATCGCAGCACTCCAGGCCTCCCTGTCCATCACCAACTCCCAGAGTTCACTCAGACTCACGTCCATCAAGTCAGTGATGCCATCCAGCCATCTCATCCTCTGTCGTCTCCTTCTCCTCTGCCTCCAATCCCTCCCAGCATCAGAGTCTTTTCCAGTGAGTCAAATCTTTAAGGTCCTCAAAAAAAAAAAAAAAGCCGCTTTGTCAGTAAATGCAAGTGATAAGCAAGGAAGAGTGTGGAAAGGGAATATTTCTAGGGCAAATTTTTATTGAATAAACAATGTGGAAGCATTTTAGTAAACTGTAAAGCATTACACAGGCATGCGTGCTAAATTGCTTCAGTTGTATCTGACTCTTTGGGACCCCACGGACTGTCGCCTGCCAGGCTCCTCTGTCCATGGGATTCTCCAGGCAAAAATACTGAAGTGGGTGGTGGTTTAGTCACTGAGTTGTGTCTGACTCTTGCTACCCCATGGACTGTCGCCTGCCAGGCTCCTCTGTCCATGGGATTCTCCAGACAAGAATACTGGAGTGGGTTGCCATTTCCTTCTCCCAGGTATCTTCCCGGCCCAGGAATTGAACCTGGGTCTCCTGCATTGCAGGCAGATTCTTTACCAACTGAGCTATGAGGGAAACCCACTGAAGTGGATGGCCATTCTCTTCTCCAGGGGATCTTCCCAACCCAGGGATCAAACCCACATCTCTTATGTCTTGCATTGGCAGGCAGTTCTTTACCACTAGCGTCACCTGGGTGAAGTCTAATTCCTGGGGCATTTAGCCTTGGGCAGTGCTCCTTTATATTTGCTAGAAGCCTTCTCTCTCTCTCAGCTAGAAGCCCTCAGCCAGCACAGTGAGGTAGAAGATGTCCTGCCCATTGGCCTCTGCAGTGACAGGAAGGACAGCCAAAACCAGCTTCTACAGAGAAGGCCCTGGTGAGAGCCTTTCACAGTGTTTGAAAAGTAAAAGATTTCTGCAACCACACAGCCCTACATTAGAAACTCTTTCCCCTTAAAAATGCACACACACAGCCCCACACACGTACACACATGGACACATATGTATACACACATGCAAACATATACACACATATGCTTAGACATACACTTGAATATACACTCATGCACATGCATATACACAAGCACATAGTCACACTTAAATCTCATACACACACATACACACACAATGCTGCCAGCTTATGGGAGGAGAGAGTGAGAGTCAGCCCTGACCTTTGTCTAACAAGAAGACATGGGTCATTTTCTCACCAGTGCAAACCAAAGGAAAATCAAGCTAGAAGTTATGGTGACTGTGGTCTTCAATGGTAGCTATAAGGACTTAGTGGAGAAGGAAATGGCAACCCACTCCAGTATTCTTGCCTAGAGAATCCTGTGGACAGGGGAGCCTGGTGGGCTGCCGTCTATGGGGTCGCAAAGTCAGACACAACTGGAGCAAGTTAGCATGCATGCATTCATGAGGACTTAGTCTCAGGATAATTTATTCTTCCTTGTTTCAGTGGTTTGGGAAATAAAAGACATTCAGAGGCCTTTTTATTGATACTAAAAGCTATTTATACAGGTGGGCATTCTGGGAAAAGGTGTTTTGCAGAATTTGAGGCATGTGTCCATGTGCTTAGGAAGAGAGAAAGCATATATGATCCATGGCCTCTTGACAACAACTTTCGAAAGTGATCTAACAACATACACACATGTTCTAAATCATACATAAACAAGCCATATATTTACATATTTCACTACTTGAAGTCTGTGCCTTAATTTAGGTTCTTGACTCTTTTTCTTCTGTCTTTAAAATATTTCAATAAAAAGAAGCTATACAACTTGAGTGAGTCATCCTCTCCCCGGAACAATATTATTCTGAGTTAGAATCAAAGACCAGCAGTTTCTTCTGTGTGTGCAAAAAAAAAAAAACTGTATATGAAAGCAGGTTGGAAATGTAACTTTCCTTGACTAAACTTCCCAAGAGTTCTGACTGCCATGCAAGTCATAGTCAACTAAGATTTCACAGTTGTCAGCAATCAGAATTGTAACTGTTTCTCCCTTTTCATTCTGTCCGTCCTCCCTTTTTTCTCTCTCACTCTCTCTCTCTCACACACACACTTCTGGATAAAAGCTGAGTGATTACCTGATAAGAACTAACAGGCTATTTGATAGGTGATACTGGGATCAGTCTGCATGGTAGATCAGCAGGCAGGCTGAAGCAGGGTCTTTCCCTAATTGGAAATCTGAGTGGGAGGTGAGACATTATTTGGATTTGCTGTTTTGTTTTTGGAGATGAAGCAGGTCCATATACAGGTAGATCCCTTAGCAGCCATTTGTATTCAGCAGTCCTTGACATATCTATTTACTGAGACATAATATAGAAGATTTTTAAAGACACATGTAATCCTCTCTCATCCTTTATGCAGCCTTTTGAGACATTTCATCAGGATATCACATCTTCTTTCTGGGGACTTGTGGTAAATTACATAAGGTCTTTACAGGCACTGAAAAGATCATAAAGTATCTGGGCTCTCTTAACTTCTTTGTGCCGGAATACCACTTTGGTTCTCCTCTTACCTAATATTAACATATTAGATGAATTCCAAAACTGTGTAAGTCAAAGTTCTCAAAAAAATAAAATAAAATTAAATAAGAAAAAAAAAAGAAGGAAGGCAAACACTAAATACTTCTAAAAGAAAGGGGAATCTTTGTTCTAATCAAGTAATTCTTGATTAAAAAACATTGTGGATGTGAGAGGCAACTTGAATTGTAGAATAAATAGAAATGGGAAATGGACAAAACAACTTTGCTTTTAGAACTCTGCTGCTTAAGCTCAGGGCCCCAAATAACTCAATAGTAATTATATATCCTTTAAGTTTTCCTCAAATAACATAGCTGCTTTGATTTTACTAATAGAAATGCTCATTTTTTTTGTTTGGATGTGCTATTAAATTTTTCTGCATCTTTATCCTTATTTCCTTTTTCTAAACATACCAAAATAATGCAGTAAACATATACCTATGCTAAGTCACTTCAATCGTGTCCAACATATACCTATACATGTATGATTTTTTAATGTATTTTTAATTGGAATATAATTGTTTTATAATGTTGTGTTGGTTTCTGCTATACGACAACGTGAATCAGCTATAAGTACACATATATCCCTCCCTCTCT
>NW_011494917.1:5342727-5355937 GCF_000754665.1 Bison bison bison | reverse complement strand
ACCCCACCCCACTCCACCCTACTCCTCTAGGTCATCACAGAGCACCAGGCTGAGCTCCCTCTGTATTATACAGCAACTTTCTGCTAGCTATTGATGTTTTACACATAGTAATGTATATATTTCAATGCTACTCTCTCAATTCATCCCATCTTCTCCTTCCCTTGCTGTGTCCAAAATCCATTCTCTATGTCGGTGTTTCTATTCCTCCGCTGCAGCTAGGTTTGTCAGTACCATTTTTCTAGATTCCATATATATGTATTAATATATGATACTTCTTTTCCTCTTTCTGACTTACTTCACTCTGTATAACAGTCTCTAGGTTCATTCACCTCACAACAACTGACTCAATTTCATCCCTTTTGAGGGCTGAGTAATATTCCACTGTATACATGTACCGTATCTTCTTTATCCACTCATCTGCCAGTGGACATCTAGGTTGCTTCCATGTCCTAACTATTGTAAACAGTGCTGAAATGAACATTGGGATACATATGTCTTTTGCAATTATGGTTTCCTCAGGGTATATGCCCAAGAGTGGGATTGCCACATCATACAGTAGCTTGATTACTAGCTTTTAAAGGAATATTCATGGGGTTCTCCATAGTTGCTATATAAATTTACATTTTTAATAATGTATGTTCTTTGATTTTATAAATGAAGAAAAGGAATTTAAGTGCACTTTTTTTTCCATTCTTGCCTTCTCCCACAGAGTGATATGTGTTATGGTAAATTCAGTGTGACTCTTTTCAAGTTAAATGTTTTATATCTGTAGAGTAACATAGCTATCTCTAAACAAGATAGTGATTTTTTGTTTATATAAAACCTTATATTAATTATAAAATAGTTAAGTCTCTTTGCAACTTGCTTTTTTTTTCACTTAACATGATATTTTTCAGATGTGTGCATGTTGGCATAGTATATGTATAATTTCATTTTCTTCAACTGCTTTATCATCTTCTATAATTTGAATGTACCATATTTCAGGCATCTTTATTGCACTCTCAAATCTTTCCATTGTGCTCTGTAGAACTCTGAAGACTTTCTTGTTCTCTGGAGATTTTCTTTCCCTCTTGCTCACTGGAAAGTACCCCAGCCCTGTGAACACTGCCTCTCAGAACCCCTCTGTCCTAGTTAATGCATTCTTTTCTCCGGGGGACTGTTTCATTCCTATTCTCTCCTCAAACGTTATAGACCTCTTTATCTCACAATCCCCTTAGATCACAATTGCTTCCTATTTTAGAGATAAAATCAGAGTAATTAAAAGAAAACTCCTTCATTTTTCTACCACCAAACCTATATGACTACCCACCTCACCTAGTCTTCCTTCCTGTCTAACATGAGTGAGGTGTTTGTTTCCGTCTAAAGGCAACCTCTTGTACACTAAATCCATGTCCTCTTTCCTATTTAAGACATGGCACCTACACCTGTCCTCCAGTCTTTTACATCATCAACTTCCTTCTCTCTTCTGGGTCATTCCCAACAGTATACAAATATGCTGTGGTAAATATCATAAAACTTTCCTAGGCTCTGTGTCTTCCTCCTACCACTCTCTAGTCTCAGCTTTTCTTTTATAGTAGATCTCCTGGAAACAGTTGTCTGTATTCAATGTCTCTACCTCTCTGCAGGGATTCACTCCTCTATCTATGCCAGTCACAACACTGTCCCCAAAGTCTACCAAGATTATACTTAACAATGTTACCTGTCTTGCCAAATCTAATAGCCAACTTCTATTTCTCATTTTATTTCAGCATAATAACTACCTTCTTGTTGAAGACAGTTTATTAACTTGGTTTCTAAGGCATCAAACTGTATATTTTTTCCTCATTTTTCACTGATTTCTAATTCTCAGTTACCTGTAACGATTCACCTCTTATTCATGAGCTCTAATTATTGAACGTTCTCTGGGCTCAGTGCTTGGCTCTCTTCTCTTTTTTAATTGAAGATATCACATTTCTCATATGCATTTGGTTTGGAATCTGCTAGAGTTACAATGGGGGCAGGACTGTAAGAAGAGTCCTGAAGATTCAGTCTTCTGAGTATCAGAAGGTCTACATTATTTGTATTGTTTTAGATTAGTTAACATAAAGCTAGTGATTCTATTTACACTGCAAGAAAAAATTTTCATGTTTTCTAATATATTTTATAGAATAAATTAATGTTATGTACTCCATGTATAGCCCAGTTAAGATGAAAGGTTAAATTTCTGGGAAATTAGATATCCTTGGAAATTCTTGCTTTCAGTAAATAAGAGGCAGAGCGTGATGTGATTCAGTCTCCCATAGTGCTCTCTGTCCATTGATTATGGTCCCAGGATGTTAATATTCTCTGCCTTATTTTTTTTAATCTTTCTGAGAATAATAATAAGGGTAATATTCTTAGACTTTATGACTCAAATTCTTCCCTTCTAAGCTTTATTCTTTAAAAAAATGTGATCTAAAATGTTTCATTTTAATGAATTGAAAAATTTTGTGTTTAATTTTTATTTCCTTCCTGTCTGCACTTACTTTGTTGGTGATTCTTATCTAGCTCAATGACTTTATATATCATTTACAGCTTGAGGACTCCACATTTCTAATCCTAATGTGGACCTCTCCCCTAAATTCTATGCCTATATACTCAATTACCTTTTTGGCATTTGAATACCTAATAGCAAGCTCAAACATAACGTATTTAAGAACTCCTAAATTATACCCCACTCTTTCCTACTCTTTTTTCATCTCATTAAAGGCATCACAATTCACCTTGTTGCTGAGAGCAAAACTGCAAATATTATAATATTCTCTTCTGTTCCTGGCATAGTACATATCCATTCCACTGGATAGTAGTAAGCTTTACCTTCCAAACATGTTCTTCCCTGGGTTGGGAAGATCCCCTGGAGAAGGGAAAGGCTACCTATTCCAGTATTCCGGCCTGGAGAATTCCATGGACTGTAGAGCCCATGGGGTTGCAAAGAGTCAGACACAACTGGGCAACTTTCACTTCACTTACCTTTACAACATACTGTGAATCCACCTACTTTTAACCAACTCTGTTGTGACCATCCAAGTTAACTTTATCTCTTGCCCCCTAAAATCTCCTTCTTGCCACTCTCTGCTCAATCTACACAGCGGGCAGAATGATTTTTTAAAGCACAAATAATAATCTGTTAACCTTTATCTAAAACCCATCTATGTCATCCCACAGTACTCAAAGAAAATTCATATTCCTTAGAACAATCTTTAAGACATTACATGCCCAGCCCTGCCAATGTCTTTGATTTTCTTTCCAGCCACTCACAACTCTGCTTACCTACTTCAGCCACTCCTCAAACATCCCAACTTCATTTTCCCTTCAGTACAGTTTTCTTTTCCATCCCCTCTTCCTGTCAAGTTCCTGCTCTAGATCTTACAAGTCTTCATTCAGGCATCTGATTAAATGTGACCATTTCAATGAGACACTTTGCAGTTACTGTCTGTTAAAATTTTCAACCTGATCATTACTCTCCATTGCCTTATATAACCATTCAAAAGTATAGGGTAGATTTATGTGTTTTAATTTTCTATTTCTACTATGAGGGAAGAAACTTGATACATTTTTTGCATTACTGTATTCCCAACACAGTACAGGGCACATTTAAGTACATATAATAATTAAGTGGATCAATGAATGTGAGTACTTTAAAACATAATTCAAAAATACCTAACACTCCTCCCATTAAGAATGTGGAGTCCATGTCCCCTTTTCTTGAATATGGACTAATAGAATATGGCAGAAGTTATGCTGTAATAGTTTTTCAGCTGAGGCCTTTAAAGAATGGAAGCTTATATTTCCTATATTTGGGGGTATTCATAGAACCCCAGAAACATTCTGTAAGAAAACGAAGAATCATATAGAAAAATCACATACAGTTGTTCTTGTAATTATCCTACCTGAGGTTCCAAAGAGTAGCCCATTATCAGCTTCCAGATATGAGTGAGTAAGTGTTCAAATAGCCTCCAGTCACTGAATGACCCTTACCCTTCAGTCTCTCAGCTCATGCTGCATAGAGCAGATATAAACTTTCCTTTTAAAGTGTTGTCCAAATTGAAAGTTTGTGAGCAAAATAAATGATTGTTCTTGGTCTGAATCATTCAGGATTGGGATGCAGCAGTAGATAACAGGAACAATGAGCAAAAGACTAATATATATTTGGCATTATGATGGGATTGAACTTCCCTGGTGGCTCAGGCAGTAAAGTATCCATCTGCAAGGCAGTACACAGGTTCAATCCCTGGGTCAGGAAGATCCACTGGAGAAGGAAATGGCAACCCACTCCAGTATTCTTGCCTGGGAAATTCCATGGACAGAAGAGCCTGGCGGGCTACAGTCCATGGGGTCACAAAGAGTCAGACGCAACTGAGCAACTAAGCTTGCATGCACTACAGGATTATTGTTGACCAAGTGGCCCATTATCAAGGCTAGAAATCTGCATGCCTCTGTCCCCTGCACAGTGGCATCAGAATTGCCAAGGAGAATAATGCAGTCAAGCCCTGGATGGAAAGCACTTTCCTCTCATAGAGGAGAGAGAGCAAGTTCAGCTTCAGCAGTGGGCACTGGTTCCCCTATAGGCAGTGAGTCCCTCTCAGCAACTTTCAGCACAGCACAGGGAACTCTACTCAGTGCTCTGTCATGACCTAAATGGGAAGGAAATCCAAAAAAGCGAATATATGTAAACATAGAGCTCATTCACTTTGCTGTACAGCAGAAACTAACAACATATAAAGCAACTATACTCAGTAAGATTTTCTTTTAAACAAAAGGCAATTAGTCTGGATATTCCACTCTGGTGGGGCACCAGAAGGACACTGTCCTCTCCCCTCTGGGGACAGATATAATAGTGGGGTGTGCTAGGTGCCATGTGACGCACATGCTTAAGGAAGGCAAAGGAGCACATACTGAGTTTGAAACTGGGAAAGACAGTCCTACCTAAGGTAGGACTATGAGTCCACAGTCTATGAGGACTCTTTCAATAAGAAACTGTTCAGGACCCAAGGTCCATTCTCATGTGCTTGAATAGGGGGTGAGTCACTGCATGCATGAGACTGCCTTTCCCTACAGTTACTTATGTGGACATTTTACTTGTGACCTTGTGTAAGTGTAGCTGGTCTATCTTTTGCTTTTACGACTGTGATGGGATGAGTGTGGTAGACTAATGCTGCCACTCACAGAAGTGGCAAAATTCAGATTAAAAAAAAATTCAGAACTCATCAGGGTATAGAGGGTTGGACCACACAAAAACAAAAAAGAGGCAAAAACTAGTATGACTAACATGAAGAGCATGAAGGACAAAATGATAGGACACTGAACGATGAGCTCCCCGGGTCGGTAGGAGCCCAATATGCTATGGGAGATCAATAGAGAAATAACTCCTGAAAATGAAGAGACAGAGCCAAAGAGAAAATAACACCCAATTGTGGATGTGACTGGTGACGGAATTAAAGTCCAATGCTGTAGAGAGCAATATTGCATAGGAACCTGGAATGTCAGGTCCATGAATCAAGGCAAATTGGAAGTGGTCAAACAGGAGATGGCAAGAGTGAACATCGACATTTTAGAAATCAGTGAACTAAAATGGACTGGAATGGGTGAATTTAACTCATTTGACCATTATATCTACTACTGTGGGCAAAAATCCCTTAGAAGAAATGGAGTGGCCATCATAGTCAAAAAGAGTCTGAAATGCAGTACTTGGATGCAATCTCAAAAACAACAGAATGATTTGTTTGATTCCAAGGCAAACCATTCACTATTACAGTAATCCAAGTCTATGCCCCCACCAGTAATGCTGAAGAAGCTGAAGTTGAACAGTTCTTTGAAGACCTACAAGACCTTCCTTCTAGAACTAACACACAAAAAAGACGTCTTTTTCATTATAGGGGACTGAAATGCAAAAGTAGGTAGTGAAGAGATACCTGGAGTAACAGGCAAATTTGGCCTTGGAGTACAAAACGAAGAAGGTCAAAGTCTAACAGTTTTGCAGAGAACACACTGGTCATAGCAAACACCCTCTTCCAACAACACAAGAGAAGATTCTACACATGGACATCACCAGATGGTCAACACCGAAATCAGATTGATTATATTCTTTGCAGCCAAAGATGGAGAAATTCTATACAGTCAGCAAAAACAAGACCAGGAGCTGACTGTGGCTCAGATTATGAACTCCTTATTTCCAAATTCGGACTTAAATTGAAGAAAGTAGGGGAAACCACTGGACCATTCAAGTATGACCTAAATCAAATTCCTTATGTTTTTACAGTAGAAGTGACAAATAGATTCAAGAGGTTAGATCTGATAGAGTGCCTAAAGAACTATGGATGGAGGTTTGTGATATTGTACAAGAGGCAGTGATCAAGACCATCCCCAAAAAAAGAAATGCAAAAAGGCAAAATGATTGCCTGCAGAGGCCTTACAAATAGCTGAGAAAAGAAGAGAAGCTAAAGGCAAAGGAGAAAAGCTATACCCATTTGAATTTAGAGTTCCAAAGAATAGCAAGGAGAGATAAGAAAGCCCTCCTCAGTGATCAATGCAAAGAAATAGAGGAAAATAATAGAATGTGAAAGACCAGAGTTCTCTTCAAGAAAATTAGAGATACCAAAGGAACATTTCATGCAAAGATGAGGTCAATAAGGACAGAACTGGTATGGACCTAACAGAAGCAGAAGATATCAAGAAGAGGTGGCAAGAATACACAGAAGAACTGTACAAAAAAGATCTTCATGACCTAGATAATTACGATGGTGTGATCACCCACCTAGAGCCAGACATCCTGAAATGCGAAGTCAAGTGGGCCTGAGGAAGCCTCACTATGAACAAAGCTAGTGGAAGTGATGGAATTCCAGATGAGCTAATTCAAATCCTAAAAGATGATGCTGTGTAAGTGCTGCATTCAATATGCCAGGAATTTGGAAAACTCAGCAGCATCCACAGGACTGGAAAAGGTTAGGTTTCATTCTAGTCCAAAGAAGGCCAATGTGAAAGAATGTTCAAACTATTGCACAATTGCACTCATCTCATAGATTAGCAAAGTAATGCTCAAAATTCTCCAAGCCAGGCTTCAACAGTACATGAACCGTGAACTTCCAGATAGAACTTCCAGATGTTCAAGCTGGATTTAGAAAAGGCAGAGGAAACAGAAATCAAATTGCCAACATCTGCTGGATTATCAAAAAAGCAAGAGAGTTCCAGAAAAACAACTGCTTTATTGACTACACAAAAGCCTTTGACTGTATGGATCACAATAAACTGGAAAATTCTGAAAGAGATAGGAATAACAGACCACTTGACCCGCATCCTGAGAAATCTGTATGCAGGTCAAGAAGCAACAGAACTGGACATGGAACAATAGACTGGTTCCAAATTGGGAAAGGAGTATGTCAAGGCTGTATATTGTCACCTTGCTTATTTAACTTATATGCAGAATACATCATGCAGAATGCCAGGCTGGATGAAGCACAAGCTGGAATCAAGATTATGGGGAGCAATGTCAATAACCTCAGATATGCAGATGATACCACCATTATGGCAGAAAGTGAAGAATAACTAAAGAGCCTCTTGATAAAAGTGAAAGAGGAGATTGAAAACTCTGGCTTAAAACTCAACATTCAGAAAACAAAGATCATAGCATCCAGTCCCATCACTTCATGGCAAATAGATGGGGAAACGGTGGAAACAGTGACAGACTTTATTTTCTTGGGCTCCAAAATCACTGCAGATGGTGACTGCAGCCTTGAAATTAAAAGACACTTGCTCCTTGGAAGAAAAGCTATGACCAGCCTAGACAGCATGTTAAAAAGCAGAGACATTACTTTGCCAACAAAGGTCCATCTAGTCAAAGCTATGGTTTTACCAGTAGTCATGTATGGATGTGACAGTTGGATTATAAAGAAAGCTGAGTGCCAATGAGCGCTGACAAATTGATACTTTTCAACTGTGGTGTTGGAGAAGACTCTTGAGCATCCCTTGGACTGCAAGGAGATCCAACGAGTCCTAAAGGAAATCAGTCCTGAATATTCATTGGAAGGATGGATGTTGATGCTGAAACTACAATAGTTTGGCCACCTGATGTGAAGAACTGTCTCATTGGAAAAGACACTGATGTTGGGAAAGATTGAAGGCCGGAGGACAAGGGGACGACAGAGGATGAGATGGTTGGATGGCATCACCGACTTGATGGACATGAGTTTGAGTAAACTCCAGGAGTTGGTGATGGACAGAGATCCTGGTGTGCTCTGGTCCATGGAGTTGCAAAGAGTTGGACACAACTGTGTGACTGAACTGAAGTATGACAAAGATTTTGAGAAGGTAACTGCAGAAATAGCTAATATTTTCTGTGCTGTTGAGGTGTTTTATTCTTTTGAGGTATTTTCTGATTCTTGGCTGGGAGTGAGATACTGATAATCAGATAGAGGGGCTGCTACTGAAAGGTGGAAATGTCAACAGAACTTTTGGCAACTCCACAGAGCAAAGGAGGTAAAAGTTGGAAGTCAAAGTAGCCAGGATGTGAGGGTCTAATTTTTAGAATGAAAAGAAGTGTAACGAATTGACTCTGAGACTTGACACTGTTTCCTCTGAGGTGTGGCTGAATTCTTAAACTGCCCAGCACAAGAAACCAAACAGCAAAACTCTGAAACATATGTGAGGGTTTTAAGACTCGTGGTGTCAGGAAGACAAAAATTAGAGTTCAGGGCATACCAAAAAGGAAAAGTTTGTTAAATATCCTAAACTCTCAGATAGGACACTTAGGTAGTTAAACCCCAAAAGTGAAGATTACTCAGAAATAAACAGAAAATTACAAAGAAGTTCACTTGAGTAAGCTCAGTCTCTGATTGGTTAGCATGACCTTATCCTTTCTACTGCTTACACAAGAATAGAATAACCTTCTCTGGAAAAAGTAAAGTTATCCAGATTGTCTAAAAGTTTACTAACATATGTCTGGAATTTACTCAAAAACTACTAGCCGAACAAAATAATAAGACAAAAGAAAAGCAAAGCAACAATAGAAACAGAGTGTCATCAGACAAGAACATTAAAGTAATTGCTATAAATTTGAGAAAATAAATGAGAAATGGGGAATTTTATTAGGAAAACATAACCTTATATAAAATCAAATTAAAATTATAGAACTGATAATTTAAATAACTAAAATTAAGAACTAGATTGGCTTAATGATAAATTGGACAAAAGAGAAGATTAGCAAATGGAAGTCAGTTAACATTTAGAATGAAATATGGAGGGCCAAATGGATGAAAAATATAGAGACTATTATAAGACTCATAAGAGTCATAGTGAAAAGTCTATCATGTATTTAACATATAAGAGTTCTAGAAGAGAAATGAAAGAGAATGAGACACAAGAATTATTTAAAGTAATAATGGCTAAGCTTTTATGTTAATAAAATACATCAAGAAACAGGTGCAGGAAGTTTAACAAATCTAAGGGGAAAATAGAAAGAAAGCAATCCCAAACTGTTAAAAACCAAAAAAAAAAGTAATAATTATTGTAAAGCAGCTGAAAAATGATATATTACCATCAAAGAAGCAGGAAATAAGTTGACAGTGGACATAAAAATATTGAAATGATGAAAAATGATATGCTATACAAAGAAAAACCGAAAGAAGTTAATGTGATTGTAGTACCAGATAAAATAAGATTTTAAATATTTTGTGTCTTGTATGTACAGTACAGTTAGACCCTAACATTCCCTGGTTCCCCATCTGCAGGTTTAACCATGGTGGGCTGTGTACGAGGTTCAGGATCTGGGTTGAATCACTGAATGCACAATCCTGCACATATTGAAGGCTGATTATAAGACTTGAGCAACAGCATATTTTGGTATCCATGGGTTCTAGAACCAGTCTTTTGGAGATAGACTGGTTCCAGGATCTCTGACTATCAAAATGATGATTATATGTCTCTTGTATAAAGTATAGAGCTCTGAAAATCTTTATCCTTTTATTGAATGACTTAGTCCCTTCAGGTATAATGCAACCAGGGATACATGGAGGTTAATATTTACCATCTTGGGATTGTTTACTATTTTTTTTTTCTGTTTCACTTCTTTTTCTCTCCTTATCTATGTTGAGTATTTTTATTAGTTCATTTTATTAGCTTACGAGCTACACATTCTTTCAGTGGTTACACTAGATAATATGTGTATATCTCTATATCACATGCTTGACTTACTAAAATTAATAAGTTCTAATTGTTATACATCTACTAACACAGGTTTAAAGGACATAAGGTGCAAAATACAAAAGTAAAAGTTATCAATCACAGTGGGAAACTTTAACTTCTTTCAATAACAAAATATAACTAAACATTCCTGGGTCGGGAATTCACTAGAAAAAGGGATAAGCTACCCACTCCAGTATTGTTGGCCTTCCCTGGTGACTCAGATGGTAAAGAATCCACCTGCAAAGCAGGAGACCTGAGTTCGATCCCTGGGTTGGGACGATCCCCTGGAGAAGGGAATGGCTACCCACTCTAGTATTCTTGCCTGGAGAATTCCATGGAATATATAGTCCACCGGGTTGCAAAGAGTTGGACGCGACTGAGCAACTTTTACTTTCACTTTTTAAACAGATAAGATATTCATAGCACTATTCAGCACTATACAAATCCAGACTAAAATAAAAATGAAAACATGTCTATCAACAGCAGAATGGATAAATTATAAATTTATAGGTATTATATAGTAATTGGAATGAATGAACTGCTACATGCAACACAAATCAATCTTACGAACAGAACATTGAGTAAAGGAAGCCAAAAACAAAAGATGACATACCACATGATTCAATTTTATT
Organism: Bison bison bison; assembly: GCF_000754665.1. Classification (NCBI taxonomy): domain Eukaryota; kingdom Metazoa; phylum Chordata; class Mammalia; order Artiodactyla; family Bovidae; genus Bison; species Bison bison. Next base: position 5,345,111 of record NW_011494917.1, on the reverse strand, counting down.
TAAAAGTCAAAAACAGGCAAGCTCATTTATGGCAAGAAGATTCACAATAGTTATTATCTTTGGGGAAGGAGGTGAATGAGGGGATATGTATTAATAATAGGAGTGTCTGTGATGCTGATAATATTTCACTTCTCAATCTGAACTTATGTTGTGAAAAGTAAAGACACTGTCAGCCAGGTGTTGACAGCTCAGTGTTTATTTTTATGTTGGCATCTCTATGGCAGGATAAACATTCTATTAGCATTCTGTCCAGCATTTTGAGATGATGATCGATAACTGGGGAGAGGCACAGTGAGGCGGGTGTAAGAAAGTTACAGTGCAGAAATGCAAGACGATAGACCATGACAGTGAGTTTTAAAATACAGTCTGCACCTGAGGAATTTATTGAACATGCAGATTCCTGGGTACAACCCCTAGAGAGCATGATTCATTGTCTGAACTGATATCCAGGAGTGAGTATTTTTACAAACACTCCAGGAAATCCTAACACAGGTGATTTAAAGACCAGTCTACACTCCATGGGGTTGCAAAGAGTTAGATACGACTGAGTGACTACTGCATACTCATGCACGCACTTCAGAGTGCTCCTTAATAGAGGGAACACTTAGGTTACAAAAGTATGGAACCCCCACATAAAATAGGGTAATAACTTACAAGGATTCACTTTGAGCTACAGCCTTGATCATATATCCTGTTTTCTAATAGATTTCCTATAGGGTGTCTTTAAGTTCAACTCCTTCAGACTACTTTGGAAAGCAAATTAGAACCTGACTGACGAGCTTTTGAAATACAAGTTATTATTCTATGACAAAGCTTAAATCTGCTCTAATTTAAAGATGGAAATTATTTAAAACTATGGTTTTTCACTTCTGATAATAAATCATTTGCTACATACAACACAACTGGTCAGAGCACAAGCTTGTCATGATACTCTGGTTGATAATCCTGGATATACTCATTTATGTAAGAGGGGACTCCCAGTAAAGTTTAAAGAAAACAGCTCAAAAAAGCCATTCTTCAGGGAAGTTAGAAATCTCTGGACAGTATTATTTATTAAAAAGAGCCCTGCTCTAAAGCTAAGGTCTTTTTGCACCTCCATGTTAGAGATGAGATAACCAAATAATAACAGAAGTTGTGACTGTCCTAAGGATACACAGAGATGGGGTAGGCATTATAGTACTCATCTCCTCTTACCTGTATGAGGATTTGTGAGACAACTGGCTAATTTTATTCAACATTTATTTCTGCTTCCAATGATTCTTATTTCACCTGAATCCCTCTTATTTGTTTGGTTAATAATGGTTCATGCTCAGTTGCTGAGCCATGTCCGACTCTTTGAGATCCCATGGACTATAGCCTGCCAGGCTCCTCTGTGCATGGGATTTCCCAGGCAAGAATAGTGAAGTGGGTTGCCATTTCCTACTCCAGGGTATCTTCTCAACTCAGGGATTATACCCATGTCTCCTGCATTGACAGGAGAATTCTTTACCACTCTGCCACCAAATTTGCACATATAGCATTTATATGAAGTCCTTACATGAAGAATCGCTTTCAAGGATGACTTTAAATATATAAAAAACACACAAACTAAGAATTAAAAAAATACAAAAATTTCTGCAATTTTTAACCCATGTAAAATACTTCATGTTTAAATTCAAGGGATATTTGATCCAAGTGTATGTGTACTTACCTAACATAAATGCTAACATTCTACAAATGATCTTCAGATACCTGTTCTCAGAAAAAGAAAATACAAAGTCTTTACCACTAAAAAGTAATTAGAAGTCATCTTACCTAAAAGTTTTCAGTCAGTTGTGCAATAACAGGGAAAACATTTGCAAGCCTGAAATAGCACCTTTTCAAATAGTGTACTATCAATATTCCTTAGTAATCCTCTTTTGATGTTTAAAATTCATTCTTATCTCTTCAAGTATACTTGAAATTGTTTAGTAGTGGATGAAAAACCAGAGTGCAAACCTGGGAAGCATAAAGCAGAGTTTCTGAAAGATTAACCCCCAACATATGCTCTAGCGTTCGCTGACCAGCTGTTTACAGTTGCAGTGGGATGGCCAAAAAGATGGTTCAGGTTTTTCCATAACATGATGTGGAAAAACCCAAGTCAATTTCTTTGCCAGCCCACTGCTTTTAGGTCCCCACTCAGCAGTGACTGGCTGGCATCTCTGGGAGTCAGTCCACTCTTCTCAATTTTTAACCACCCACACTCACCACGGGTGATTCTTGTTCACTCTGATCAAATAATTTAATTCAGATTAAATAGCAAATAACCGAGAGGCCAAATCGGGCAGGTGTTATCCTAGCAGAGTCTCATTTCAGATAAAAACCATCATCTGTGTCTTGGTGCTGTGTGTGTGTGTGTGTGTGTG
>NW_011494917.1:5319528-5342627 GCF_000754665.1 Bison bison bison | reverse complement strand
GCCCACAAGGAAGAAGAGCCTGCTGGCACTGGGGAGCTGGGAAGAAGGAGCAGGGATCTTTCTTGGTGGGTGGCACAGTAGGTGCAGAGGAGGCAAAGTGGAAAGTAGACGAAGAGGCGTTTGATGTTTTCTTTCTAATAATTTTCAGGTAGGTAGTTAAAGATGGGGGTATAGCTTTTTTTCAGGTAAATGAGCTTGAACTAACTAGGCCGCAGCAGTGCATCGGAACCCCAGTGAGCCTCCATTCTTAATCCCTTGAGAAACGTAAATGTTCTCCTTAAATCAGCATAAGGAAGACTGAGGTTAAATTGAGCAGTAATCGGTAAGACTAGTGGAAAATTAGTCAAAAGTAACCAGACTATACCTCAGCACTGTACATTAAAAAGTCCTGTTTTAATTTGGATGTATCCTTAAATGTGTGATAAAATGTCTATTTTGGGGGGTTTGATTATTTGTTTTTATTTCAGGCTTCCCTGGTAGCTCAGTTGGTAAAGAATCCACCTGCAATGCAGGAGACCCCAGTTCAATTCCTGGGTCAGGAAGATCCCCTGGAGAAGGGAATGGCAACCCACTCCAGTATTCTTGGGCTTCCCTGGTGGCTCAGCTGGTAAAGAATCTGCCTGAAATATGGGAGACCTAGGTTTGATCCCTGGGTTGGGAAGGTCCCCTTGAGAAGGGAAAGGTTAATTAATAATTAGCTATTTTATTTCCAATTAACAAAATTTTAAATTAAATTTTTAAAAATATATAATAAAAATTTTAATAAAATTAGTTATTTTATTACTTTATTTATCTGTTACTCTATTTCAATAACTAATACACAGGGAGATAAAAAGGTAAACCTCCAAACAATTTAGAAAAAGAAAACGTCAGGGACATATGGACCATGTATTCTTAGCATATACCATCCTAGGTCTTACCCACATCAGAAGTGACTCAGGAAAACTCCTAAAAAGGGGCCCAGTAAGGGGAAAATAGTTCATTTGTCATGAGATCAAGGAACAAAGGATATACTGTATCTGATATTAACCCTCAAAGTATTCTTAGAGTTAAGTCACAGAGAGAGCAGTCCTTGGGCTTTTCTCCCAGCAAAGCCCTTGTAGAATTCATGCTTGAAAAATGTCAGGTTACATTCCTAGGCTGTTATTACTTGACAGATCAGACTTACGTAATGTACACACTTTCCTCCATTGTCTTATAAATCACAGAGAATGCACAAATGTTTTCTAAGTACTAGTGAAAGCTAGAACTAGCCTCTCAGTTGTCAATTAAAATCTAAGAAAAGGCAAGTCACCAACCATTTAGATCTCTCTCATACTTGTAACTCAAAAAAGGAAACCTATTCCTTATAAAGGAGAAGGAAATGGCAACCCACTCCAGTATTCTTGCCTGGAGAATCCCATGGACAGAGGAGCCTGGCGGGCTACAGTCTATGGGGTCGCAAAGAGTCAGACACTACTGAGTGACTAAACAACAATTCCTTATAAAATGTTTTGCTTTATTTTTTAATGTGTGTTGGCAGTAGAAGATAGGAATATGGTTACCGTCTCAGGTAGACTCTGGTTAGAAAATGAATTCTCATCTCAGCGTTCCCTTTACGAATCACATGAACTTATGCAAGTCACTACCCTGTTGTCTGGCTCTCCCAAACTAATGCTTCCTCTTTTCTGCCTCTCAAGAATAGCATATGATCATTAATACATTTTTTTGAAAAGTTAAAGTATTATGCAAATGGCATATCTAATGTAACCTTTGTCAGACAAAACAGAAACTGAGAATTTAGGAAGTTGGAAATTTCCTCCCCAGGCTGAGCTATGAGCAAGTGAAAGTCTCTCTGTCATGTCCAACTCTTTGCAACATCATGTAGCCTGCCAGCCTCCTCTGTCCATGGGATTCTCCAGGCAAGAATATTGGAGCAGGTTATCATTCCCTTCTCCAGGGGCTCTTCCCAACCTAGGGATCAAACCCAGGTCTCCTGCTTTGCAGGCAGATTCTTTACCATCTGAGCCACTGCCCCCTGTGAGAAAGCACCCAACAGTCACCCAACAAAGGTCTGCCCACAGGTGCCCTACGGTAAGACTTTGCTGAGCCTCATCTGAACCCCCTTCCATGGCTCAGCTCAGTCATCTGCTTCTTAAAAAAGTAGAGAAGGCAAGGTCTTGGTGTGAGAAAGGACAGTGGTGGAGCAGGTTGTCAGTGCTGCCACATGGATAGCACTAGGCAGTGATGAAAGTCCACCTTCAGAACGAGATCAACTGCCTGTGAACTATAGGCTGAAACAGAGGGTCACTGCCCAGCAGTGGCCTTTGTTTCCACTAAGTAGCAAGTATCAGGAAAATAGAAATCAGTAGGCGGATAGAATATTCAATGTCCAGCTGAGTCTCTAAACCGGAGAAGGGGAGTGAGAGTTTTCCCAGAATGTCAGGCCTGTTATAGAGGCACAAAAGCTCACTTAAGACCAAGTGAAGGGACTGTTCATGGCTCCTACCACAGCCCTGGATGATAAAGAGCCGAGGGCCTTCCACACATGGCACGCTGCTCGAATTCAACAAATGCAGGGGACTTAAAATTGTTAGACAAATTAAATGAGTGTTAAAGTGGTCCTTTAGAAGAGTTCTTAGTTCTCCTTTGGCCCCTTGTGAAGGTTCTGCTTCTAGGGCAGACTTTAATAAAGATAGGCAGCTAACCAGTTCCGTTACCAAGGATTCGAAAGGTCAAATGACTGAAGGTGGCTGCTTTGGGTGAGTGAATGAGGAGTCAAGAACAGGATTCTGCAACCTGTAGAGGAAAAAGCAGACACCTGCTTCCAATGGAGACAGTCCAAAGAGAGCCCCTAGGTTATCCCGAAGAAGGGAGTGATGGGCACTGTTTGCAGTCTCCATGTAAGCTCAGATTGGCAGGCTTTCTCTGAATGTATTTCAGTTTCTATGAGAGAAAAAGTCCTCCTCAACCTCAATAACAAAGCACCTCCATCAATGAACTGGGTCTGTTTTCATGGAAGACACTTTCTCTAGGTCCTGAGGTCCTCTCTAGTAGAAAACCATCACACAGACCTGACGAAGTCCTGGACTGAAGGGCAGGTTGCAGGACCTCATCGCTGACTCTTGACCACACTGGGTCTATCATACAATCCCTCACTTGGCTTTCCTGTCCTCCACTTGGGACTGAAACCCATGCTATCTTTTTCTCATAATCTCTCAGGCAACCTAGCCCATTGATGAATGCTCGTTAAATGCTTATTGACAGACTAAAGCCCTTACTTGAGAGGGACCTGCAGAGAAGTATCTTTTAGTTGGAGAAACATGATCAACATCTAATCATCAAGCTTTGCAATAGGGGTGACTATGACACCCCAGACTCTAGCAACAGAATGACACCTCCTGTCCTCATCACATGCTCTGCTAGTTCAGGAAGCCCTCTGGCAGCCTCTGATGTTCTATCAAGAGTCTCCTTTTGGACTCCAGGCCCTAGGCAGAAAGATCTCCATCCATAATACCTCTAGGATTAGATGTCGATACCCTTCTCCTTTTAATTCCTGTAAGTGACTCTGTGAGCCCTGGGCTCACAGGCTGCCACTCGGGAGGTGGCTGGTTTCATTCTGCTGCTCTTTCACTATCATTTCTGTGCAGGATCATTTTTTCTGATCCAATGGTCATCTTAATGAAGTGGAACAAAAGCAGTTCCTCTTCCCTAGGATCCAGATCAAGTTTCCGGAGAGAGAAAGCCCAGACAACGGACATTTGGATATGTCTGTACCTGTTTCCACTAAGAATCAACTTTTGAGGAGGCTTAAGGCAAGGGAGGAGACCCCCCCCTGCACCACAACCATCCTACAGGGGTGGAGGCGGGACTCGCCACCTTATAATAGGACTTGCAGAAATCCAGCTCCACAAATCCTTCTTTTCTTCACTCTGACAACTGTTTCTGATATAATATGTGTGAATTTGTGATCTACCTTTGGAAATTCTCATCTGAGTTCAAACTAATTTTAATACCTTATTACTTATGCACTAGTAATAATCCTACCTTATCTGATATTCATCACTGTGTCTGTGCTGAGGGTGTTGTTGAAGAAGATGTATATTATAATGAATGTGGTGGAAAATCTACGGAAGACATTTCTATATAGTGTTATTAGAATAATTCTACTTTTCTGTAGCACTTGATAGCACTTGACTTTGCAAATTGTGTAGTTGATCATACATTCTTTTCTGTGTAATACTCGAGCCTAGTTTGTGTCTGAATAACAACACAGGTACAGGACTGTATGTTGTGAAAAAGTGAAAGCGTTAGTCACTCAGTTGTGTCCAATTCTTTGCGACCTCATGGGCTATAGCCCACCAAGCTCCTGTGTCCGTGGAATTCTCCAAGCAAGAATACTGGAGTGGGTTGCCATTCCCTTCTCCATGGGATCTTTCCAATCCACGGATTGAACCCAACTCTCTTGCATTGCAGGCAGATTCTTTTACCATCTGAGCCACGAGGGAAGCCCATATAACCTTATACCTGGCACCATTTTCACTTAGTTCCCGCCTTCTTGGATTTTTCTATTTGATGTCTAAAAGGCAAAGTGGTATAGTGTGGATGGTTCAGTCTTTGGAATAGGACAGATGATGGTTTATATTCTGGCTTCATTTTTGCTGTGTGACCTTTTCGTTTCCTCTCTAGGCCTTCTTTTTCTTATCTGGAAAATTATAATAAAAATAGCACCTGTTCCTCTTTGTATTATGAGAACAGTACATATAAAGCAATACATACAAAGCATGTAGCACTATGATTGACACATTCTTGTTCAAGAAATAGAAGCCACCACAATTACAATGTATGTTTCTTTTCCTCTTTCTTAAAAACTTTAGGCTGTCCCAAATGCAAGCCTCTTTCCTCTGATTCCAAATCTAGGAAGCCTCTCACTACATCACACACCTTCACTGTGACTCACGTTTCCAAAATTCTTTACTTTAGTCTTCAGCAGCTGCATGAATCATAGTTTAAAAAAATCCAAAATTCAGGGACATGAGTACCTTATTCAATGCCAATCATTTTCCCACTAAACTCTACACTGCGTCACAATCTCAAAGTAGATAAGACAATCCTATCGAACTGTATTCCAGCTCAGCTGCTGCTTTTTATAGCCTTTGTTTCCCAAACCAAATCAGCCTTGTTTCTTCTCTCCCAAACACCCTGCTTACCAACTCACCCCTACCTTCTCTCCTTTCAGGGACATCAACTGTATGCTCCCCTCTCCCTCACCCACTGTATGTAATCCATCACTCGTCCTAGAAACTTTTACTTCCCAGCCTCCCAGTCCTCTCCCCTCATTCCAGAGTTCTCTAACCATCTACGTGATCCACCCACACTCTCGCTCACCTGCTCAGTCTGCCCTATCCTGCATTTCATAACCAAATGCAAGAGAATGTGCTTTTCTTTTCTTTTTAAAACACTTAAAAAATGTAGCCTTAGTGGTTCTGTTAGCCTACTTTTCAGAGAATAGATGCTGGTTTCCCGCCCCCCCCCCACCTTTTTTTTTTTTCAGTTAAGAAGGGAAAAGCATACTTTGTCCTTCCCCACACAAAAGTACTCAGAGCTTGTCTATTAGCTTCACACTCCCCAATAATATTAATACAATGTCTCCCTTCCTATTTCTTATCATATTGATGTTTTTGAAGTGGCTGCCACCATTGCTGGCTCACTGACTAGTCTCATTAAAGACTTACACAGTAGGTTATGTCCTTAGTTTGGAATTTTAATTGCAATTCTGAGACAAGAGAAGATGACGACCTGGACATCTTGTGATATAAATTTAAATATGCCTTGGATCCATCATAAAACACATTTAGTAATGACTTGGATGACAGAACAATTTGATTGTAAGCTATTTAAGGCTTATCAGACATGGACAACAAATCTAATGGTTACCAAAGGGGAAAGGTAGGTAGGGGTAGGGATAAATTAGGAGGTTGAGATTCACAGATATAAACTACTATAGATAAAATAGATAAGCAACAAGTACGGGGAACTCTACTCAGAATCTTGTAATAACCTATAGTGGAAAATAATCTGAAAAATCTGAATAATCTGAAAAAATAAATATATAAAATGGATCACTTTGTATACCTGAAACTAACAGTACTGTAAACCACTTATATTTCAACAACGTAACTATTTTTTTTTTAATGGGGGTATAGTTGCTTTCCAGTATTGCTGGTTTCTGCTGTGCAACGAAGTGAATCAGCTCTGTGTACACATATATCCCCTCCTCTTGGACCTCCTTCCCACCTCATCCCTTCCCACCCATCTCGGGCATCACAGAGCGCTGGGCTGAGCTTCCAGTACTGTTAGGGAGTTCCCACTGGTGAGCTGTTTTACACGTGGCAGTGTATATGTGCCAGCTCCAGCCTCCCAAGTCATCCTGCTCCTGCTTCCCTCCCATTCGCAGGTCTGTCCTCTGTCTCTATTCCTGCCCTGAAAATAGGTTCATCTGTACCATTTTTCTAGATTTTGCATATATGGGTTAATACACAATATTTATTTTTCTGACTTACTTCACTCTGTATGACAGTCTCTAGGTCCATCCACATGTCTACAACTGACCCAATTTTGGCCAAGTAACTTAATGACTAATATTCCAATATGTATATGTACCACATCTTTTTTATTCATCTGTCGACAGATATTTGGAGAACAGTATGGAGGTTTCTTAAATTAAAAATAGAACTAGCATATGACCCAGCAATTCCACTACTGGGCATACACCCTGAGAAAACCATAATTCAAAAAGACACATGTACCCCAAAACAATCTTTTTAGATGTTAGATTATACCTTACTAGCTTGAGAAATACCCTTTTAGTTTTGTCCCTGAGAGGAGCAGTGGGTCTAGTGAGTGAGCCAGATCAAGACAGAATCCTATGGAAGTAGTGTGAATTGAAAATTTTGTACCTTTTGCTGGTAACTCTGGTCCAATAATGGAAAAATAAGATTGAGGAGGGAGGAATGTGTAATCTGGTTTGACTGTCTACACTGTCTTACCAGATAATTGCTTGATACCTTCACTTTGCCCTAGTATTCAAAGCGTTAGTTGCTCAGTCATGTCTGACTCATCGCAGCCGTATGGACTGTAGCCCACCAGGCTCCTCGGTCCATGGAATTTTCCAAGCAAGAATACTGGCGTGGGTTGCCATTCCCTTCTCCAGGGGATCTTCCCTACCCAGGGATTGAACCCAGGTCTCCTGCATTGCAGGCAAGTTCTTTACCACCTGAGCCACCAGGGGGGTTGCTTTTTGCTCTAGTGGACATCACCTAAGAGCAGTTTCTGGCTGACCTCCCGTGGTCTATTTTTGTTCCCAGTGATCTGTGGACAGTCAGCTACACCACAATTAAGATTTCACACCATGGCTGGTAAATAAATAGGAGGGCTGTTGTGATGCTTGAATTTATGGAGGAGAGAAAGAAGAGTCAAGAATTTGTATTCAAGATTAACACCTCGTATGGCAGGTGGTTGCAGCAGACAATCCAGAGCATACAGAGAAACTACAAATTTAGAAATACTAGGACAGCCACTTCAATAGTATTGGCATACCTTGAGTTTGTGGTACTGGAAGGATGTTTAGGTAGAGGTGTTCAATATATAGGGAAATATGTAAAAGGAGGGCTTCCCAGGTGGCATGAGTGGTAAAGAGGCCACCTGCCAATGCAAGAGATGCAAGAGATGCGGGTTTGATCCCTGGGTTAGGAAGATCCCCTGGAGGAGGAAATGGCTCCCTACTCCAGTATTCTTGCCTGGAAAATTCCATGGGAAGAGGCACAGCAGATGTGAATATAGTAGTGTGAGAGAAAAACAAAACAAAAAAATGCCTTGCTTACTTATTCTGTTGTTACTTCCATGAGCATCCATTGCCATAGCAACACATTAAGCCTTCTTTCTTACATCTCTAGTCAGTAAAGTGGCATAACCAGCATCAAGTATTGAAACTCACAGGAGGTATTAACAATAACATTGCATTTAACAAGACAACATAATAAACAGATCCACCTACTAAATTTACCTAGTGGAGCATCTGTTTCCAGGAAGTACAAAATGCCTTTTAGAGCTTGTTCTCATTTCTGTTTATCTCACCATGGGGAATGTACAATTCAAGTATCAGCTTCCTTTGCAGGAGACTGATCTCTGCCCAATAAGTTGAGGAGGGAATCGGGATACAAAGCTGGGTTCTTTGTTTCTCTCTCAGTCAAGCATCCTTCATCAATCCTCATTGCCTTTGCTGAGGAATTGATTTATCTCCCCCAAACTGGAATCCAAAAACAAGTGAAATCTCCTAGAGCTCTGTGTTCCAATATATAGTCAGGTGTGACCTTTGAGTACCTGAGATGTGGTTGGCCCAATTTAGATACATTGCAAATACAAAGTATACACCAAATCCCAAGTATTTAGCACAGGAAAAAATAATGTAAGATATCTCCTTAACAAGAGATTGCAGAATGTTGATTATGTTGACTGCAGATTAAAATGATAATATGTTGAATATAATAGGTTTCCTCTTATTTTATAAATGTGCTTACTAGAAAATTTAGAATAGCACGCATAGCTCAAGTTTGTGGCTCACAATCTCTCTCTATTGGGCAGCAGTGCTCTGCGGGCTGAAAGCAGTCACCCATCCAGGAGTGATGACTCACCTCCTTCCCCCTGAAAAGCTCTTCTTCTCACTCTCTCCTCCATGTTCCTTCTCCTCTCTGCTTCCTTGTTGTTTATTTTGATCTTTATTGCTATGTTTTCCCCTTTTTTCTTCTCTTTCTCTCCTTGAGATTTGGGATAAAGAGAAAGGAGAAGGTGGTTAGAGAGAAAGAGGAAGAAAGAGGATGATGAAGCAGGAAGTGGAATGTGTTTCTGGGTCTTAATTCTGTATACAGATGTCCATCCTTCTTCAAAGTTGACTCTAGAGAACTGAAAAGGAGGCAACCATGATTTTCAGCAACTCCTCTTCTTATTCTCAGAAGCAGACATCTTTAACCACCATACTTCCCTGGTGGTGGTTTAGTCACCGAGTCGTGTCCGACTCTTGCGATCCCATGGACTGTCTGCCCATGATTCTCCAGGCAAGAATACTGGAGTGGGTTGCCATTTTCTTCTCCCCAAACTTCCCTAAGAAGACCTAATAACGTTCCTTCTTTTCCTTACTTCACCCGCTTCTCAGTTTGTTCACCATCTGTCAGAACTCTGAAGGCGGAAGTATATGCTGGGACTTGAGAATAGAAACCTACACTGCTGCTCTAGCATCCTCTTTACACTTGCTTTCAGACTCCCGAACTAAGGGCTCCAGTTCCATTGCTGCTCCCACCGTCCCTCCTCAACTGCCTCAACCCAACTGTCACTTGCCCCCTGCTTCAGACCTATAACACCACTGCCTATATTTTTGTGTTGTCTACCTATATTTTTGTGTTGTCTAGGTACCCTGCTCTACCGCAGACATTGCGGTGCTGTTCTCAAATGTATGTGGTGTGTTATATTTGCACCAACAAAACACTTTGAGAGAGGACGAGGTCTACATTTATGAAATGGGGAATGTGCAAAAGTATCCCTGATTAAGCTAGAAAATGAATGCTTCAGACTATAAACACATTGCACTTTGTTAGAATCTGATTATGGTATTTATCATCTGTATTGTTATTTGAAAGATTTAAAGCTGTTTGAAAATTACCATTATTAAAAATACACATATACTAGCTTTGCAACTTGTAGAGCAAATTTACATACATACTGTTCTCACAATTCTGTGAAATTGGTAATAAACTCTCCATTTGATAGATGAGAGTCTAAGTTTCTCTGGTTTCCCAAAGTTTTATAGAGACTGGTGGACAAAGTCTGCACTAGAACACAGATCTTTCTGGACTCCACGTCTAGCCACATCTTTTCTCGATTATATGGTAGAAATTTCAAATGAATCTTCTTGTGTGCATTGGTTCTGACCCTGAGGTTTAGGCACTTAAACTAATAAAATGCTTCTCTGTTACTCATCCCACAAGTCACAATGGGGCTGGTGGAGTGGAGTCTCACCATTTGTGATGAGAGGTCACAGAACTTGATCCATATGGAACTAATACCTCTCGGAGGGTAATGGGTTAAACAGTTTGGCTGCTGAACTATAAGCACAGAGTAAAAATTTGATTTGATAAACAATACTGAAAATCTAGGCCAAATTCTCAAAATACAACAAGCAAAAAAGAAAAATGTTACATATAAGCACAAACAACACAAACTGCAATAGTTAATATTAAAAGTCTTTGTGGGCTTTCCTGGTGGCTCAGACAGTAAAGAATCTGCCTGCAATGCAGGAGACCCTGGTTCAATCCCTGGGAGAGAAAGATTCCCCTGGAGAAGGAAATGGCAACCCACTCCAGTATCCTTGCCTGGGAAATCCCATGGACAGAGGGGCCTAACAGGCTATATACAGTCCATGGGGTCGCAAAGAGTCTGACACAACTGAGCAACTAACACACACACACACACACACAAATGTCTTTTTATATAATTTGATTCTCATACACATCATTTTATAAATATACACACAATGGAAAAATCTCCATTTCTAGTGGCTTATTTAATAAGTACTTGAGAGTTATTAAGTACTTGGTAGTTATTTTTTTCTTGCCTATCCCTGTATTTTTTCCCCACCTAACCCTCAGCAGAGTTGGAAATAGGTATTCCGGTCACTAAGGGAACGCGAGCAGAGCCTGGCCAATCAGAGTTCCCCATTCACTCCTGAGTTTGTGGTAATGGGCCCAAGGGTGGTCATGTGAGCCATGAAAGACCAATAAAGGTTTTCCCTGTAACAAGCCGTTTGAAAATGAAGCTCAATTTACGTTGTACTTACTCAACGGAGGAGCCTGGTAAGCTGTAGTTCATGGGGTCGCTAAGAGTCGGACACGACTGAGCGACTTCACTTTCATTTTTCACTTTCCTGCATTGGAGAAGGAAATGGCAACACACTCCAGTGTTCTTGCCTGGAAAATCCCAGGGATGGGGGACCCTGGTGGGCTGCCGTCTATGGGGTCTCACAGAGTCGGACACGACTGAAGTGACTTAGCAGCAGTACTCAACCCTGAGGAGCCAGACCACGTCTTCCCAGCACCCTTGAGAAGCCTTTCCACAGACTGAGGCTAAGCAGGGACAGGGTGACAGGAAGCTTAGTGGAGGAGAAAAGAAAGGAAAAGCCTGGTGATGTGAGTCCCTGTTCTAGCCTCTGGTCTCTGGACCCTGCAGTAATTCCTTTGAGCCTGTGAACTACCCCTAGAACAATCAGAGGTACACAGATCAGTAAATTGTATCCTTTCCTCAAGGTGTTCAGTCTGGGGAGATGAAAGAACCTGCCCGCTCTGGGAAGGAGGCTGTGGCAGGCACCCTCCCTAGTTGTAGATAAGGTGACACGAGGAACATTTGAACTTTAGGAGGGAAGAGTGGAGGGACTCCAGCGTGACTTCAGATGTCAGGCCTCCTCTCTTCCTCTTGGTTGAGCCAGAGGAACTTTCTCTGTCTTAGAAGGATATTTTCCTAAACCCAGAAGCTGGTGACCAGGAATGAGATGTGGTGTCAGGGAAAGGAAAAATGAGGGAAAATTTATAAGAGATGAAAGAAAGAACTGCTATGTAGAATTTAATTCAACAAACCCTCATTTTTTTCTAGGCCTGAGGGATTCATTAGTAAATGACAATAGAAAAAGTCACTGCTATCAAACCTGTCATATGTTATAATATCAGATGGGAAAAATTCTGTAAAGAAACTGTCTTGACTGTTAGTCAAGGAAGGTCTATAGGAGGCTTTTAAGTCAACGCCTGAAGGAAAGAAGAAGAAAGGTAAAATCTGGAGACAAAAGTATTCTCAGGAAAGGAAACAGCTAAGGCAGAGGTCAAAAGAGGGGAGAAATTTGGTGTATTTGAAGAACAAAAAGTGAGTTTGTATGTCTAGAAGGCAATAACATAGAGTACAGGATATTTTAACTTCACCATTGATGACACAAGCTAGATAATTTAAAGAAGATGTCAACTTATTAATCAGAGGTAATATGAAATCTCTCCATACTTGAGAATCAACAGAAAAAATAAATGTATAAGATCTGTAGAAACAAAACTGTAAAACACTCTTGTAAGAGAAAAAAAAAATTATGGACAAATGAAGAGGCACAATGTGTGGGGAAGACTTTGTATCAGAAGAGTTTAAGTTCTCCAAAGTTGATCTGTAGTTCTAATATGATTCCAATAAAAATACCAAGAGGATCTTGTTCTTGCACTAGACAAGGTGATTATAAATGCATAAAAAACAAGCAAAAAGAGAGGAAAAAAAAGGTAATGAACAAGGACCTACTGTGTAGATAGCGAACTCTGCTGCTAAGTTACTTCAGTAGTGTCTGACTCTGCGCTACCCCATAGACGGCAGCCCACCAGGCTCCCCAGCCCCTGGGATTCTCCAGGCAAGAACACTGGAGTGGGTTGCCATTTCCTTCTCCAATGAATGAAAATGAAAAGTGAAAATGAAGTCGCTCAGTCGTGTCCAACGCTCAGCGACCCCATGGACTGCAGCCTTCCAGGCTCCTCCGTCCATGGGATTTGGGAAAAGAATTTGAATGTAATTGAATCACTTTGCTGTACACCTGAAACTAACACCATATTGTTAATCAAGTATGCTCCAATAGAAAATAAAAAATTTTTTAATAAATAAATAAACTCTTAAAAATGAGAGTAGTCCTGTAAATTATTAAAACATAAGTCAAATAAGTATAGAAGTGTGATAAAAGTTCAACAATAGATATTGATGAACTCACTAATACAAACAAATGGGATAATTCACATAATAAGAGTGGTATCTTAATGGGAAAAATATTAAGAATTAAAAGGTACTGGGATAACTGGACAGCCATCTAGAAAAATATAAATTGGATATAAACTAATACTCTATACAAGAATAAATTCCAAATGGATAAAATTCCAAATGATTTAAACATATCTACAAGAAGGAAACTCAAAAGTTACTAGGAAAAAGCCTGAGAATTATTTATAATCATGAGAAGTCTTTCTAATTAAAATATGATCTCTTGTAACTTTAAAATAATAGTCAGAGTTTTTCAATCTTTTAAACTCCTGCTAAAACCACTATAAGAAAAGAAAAAGGACAAACTGAGAAATTTGTAACCTTATCACAAAGGGCCCATTTGACATAGTAAGACTGTCAATCAACAAAGACCAGCAATCTATAGAAAATTGAATCATCTATTTACCATTTCCCACTTCAACATTTTTAAAATATTTAAATATATTTTCAAAAGATTTAATAAAATAAAAAAATTTTAAATATAGATTATTCTCTCTACTGTTTGGGTATAATTCATTAAAGATTATTGCACATAAGTACTGACTTCTGTGAATGGATATTTTTGTAGAAACTAATAAATTGTCTGTTTCATAGCTGAGTTCACACAGTATGAAAATTAGTGCATGAACTAGTAAGATAGAAAATTGATCCATGAACTGACAAAGCAAATCATAACCAGAGGTAGCTGTAGAAACTTAAAACACATTACACAACCAGGGAAATTTTCCTTCTTCATCCTAAACAGTTAAATTGATGGAAATTTCAGGAAAAGTTTTAGATTTCAGTAATAGCATAAAATTGGATATTTAGAAAAGCGTATTTAGTTCTTAAGAGGCAAGTTGATCCCAGCTGACTTTGGGGTTATTGAAAAATAAAGCACTAAACTAGATGTCAGATAACCTAGACTCAAAATCTATCTGTGAGGGCCAATATGACACTTGAACACAAAATAATTTGGGTTCTCACCAGTAACCCAAATATTTAGCATAGGTTCTGGCACGGAAAAAAAAAAAAAATTCTAGTTCCTTCTATATCTTTCTCATTCTGATCATGGTTTTCCTTATATGATTATCTCTCCAAGACTGTAAGCAAACTGAAGCATGTATATTGCTTACTCACTTGATACTGGTTACCCACTTGATATTAGTTACCCACTTCATTCCATTGCATCAAGGAAAAAAGAAAAGATCACATGATTTAAACAAGAGGAAGTATTCTTTTCCTCTCACACTAAAAAATGTCCTGGGCTGGTATGACAGCTCTTTCATTGTCATCACAGATGCCACACCTAACATCCCACTCACCATCCTAGTATAGCCTCTGTTCTCAAGGTTACTTCATGGTCCCAGGTAGCTGCCAGAGCTCCAGCTATCAAACCCAGTCTCCATGCCATATGAGTAAAAGAAGACAAACACCAAACAGTATGTGTTGTATGTGTCGATTATCAATGTATTGCCTCTCAGCTCTAAATCTTCTTCCCCCTATTTTGTGATACTGATGCTTGGACCCATAAATGCTCTCCTTTGCCTGTTCATTCAATATTAGGCTTGTCAATAAATGGTTCTGCAGATCTGTAGCAGGCAGAAGGAGCTTCCCTTCCTAGTTACAGGATACTGTTTTGGATATGTATGGAAGCTGGAGGATTGGCATGGGGTGGCCTGGTAGTGCTCACATCAGTGGTCCTCACAGACCCACATAGGTCTGTGTCCTCCACCAGGGGCAAACCACTTGTCTGGGCAAGTTCTAGCCTATAGCTTCTAGCAAAGTTCTTAGCTACCAGCAGGCTGCCTGCTCCCCTGAGACCTCAACTCCCTCCAACCAGGTCTGAATTTCAGGGGTGAGAGGAGAGCATTCTTTAAATTCCTGATGTCTTTCTTAATCATCCCAAGTCCTAGAGGTAGTAGCTGACATTTACTACTTTGTAATCCTTAGCATCTTATTTTGCCCATCTTCGTGGTTAACTATCTTTTAATCATTAATTCTTTACATTAATTTTTCCCTGTTCAAATTACTGGTGTGCTTTCTTTCTCCTGATGGGACCTTGCCTGATTGACTATATGATTCCACTTATATAAACTCAAAAATCAGGCAAACTAATCCACAGTGATAGTGGTTACCTCTGGAAAGATTACTGACTAGGATGGTCATAAGGGAACTTTCTAGGGTGCTGGAAATTCTTTATATTTTAATCTGGGTAATGGTTTCATGAGTGTACGTACATGGAAAAATCAAATAACCTATATGATTAAGATCTGTACCCTGTCTATATAAATTATTCCTCAATATGGGGGCAAAAACCTATGTTGCAAGCTAGAAGAGGAGTTAAAGAAATGGATTTAAAACAAAACTCTTTACAGAGGAACCAATGCCTCTTTAAGCAGTTTCCCAGTAGTATTACACTGCCGGTATCTGAATACCATGGGCCTGAACAAAACCATATGGCCATAACTAGCTGCAGAGACGATAAGTGACAGTATGCTTTGCTCAATATCAGAGTTCTATTAGGTAAGGAAAAAGGAAAGAATGGATGCTGGTGTAGGCAACTAGCAGTCTCTGCCACAACAGATACTATATTAAATTTGCTAAATTTAATTGATAAATTTTCATGATAGCCATGGGATTAAGCCTTGGGGAGTGTATGTAAATAAGTGAATAAATAAATCCATGGAAGCATGATTTAGCATTTTTTATACTACAACATCCTACCCTTCCATTACAGTTGGGCATCATTATAAACTAAACTGGCAAGGCCCTGTTATCTTGGAGCTTACATTCTAGCACTTGGCACTCAGCTGACAAAAAAAAAAAAAAAGTTTGTTGAATAAATGAATAATAGGGAATGGATGAATGAATGGATAATACTTGTTTCAATGGGAATAAAATTACCTAGGGAAATGCCACTATAGCCATCATCTTGAAAAGTGCATCTGCCTCACTGGGAAGAAGTGAGTTATCCTTGGAAGTCTGGTAGACCTGATACATCATATAAGAAAAGGTTTAGAAAACTATAAATCACCCCAAAGGGGTGACTTCCAAGGGGAGGCCAGAGCTGCAGTCCCTCTTCTGGGAGAAGAGATCCATGTGTCACCTCTTTCAGAACCCAGCTGGAATTTGAGGTCTCCCAGACATACGGCTTTAAATATAATGATTACAGAAGGACACCAACTAAAATGCACAGTAACCAAATTCCAGGAAAAGGCATGCTGCCCCTGAGAGATAAGGAAGCTTTCATAAATCAAGGCTTGTCAGGGAACAGTTTGCCTTGGATGAGATCTCCAGGCCTCATCCAAGTATAGAGGCAGCAGGCTCTGTGCCTCTTGCTGGGCCTCCTGAGACCCTTTTTGGGCTCTTATCATGGGGCAGCACACATACACAAAGTTCCTTTAATTTCAAGAGCTGAATTGAACAAGACCCACGGCCTGCCTTACAAGTGAGACATGAAGACTTTCCCAAGGGGTGGATATCACTAGAGAGGGCAGAGTAGGGGCAGAATTTTGAGGGACGAATGTTCACAAGATGATGGGGAAAGAAGAGAGAAGCAGCCAGAGTCGCAGTTGTTTCCAATGCCAGCAGCACATAATTCAAGAGAAAAGCCTGGGCAATAGATTCATCAAAGGGCATTAGAATGGGAATACATAGGCACTGGCTACCCTGATCTTTTTACAGTGGTAATGAAGTCCTGTACGGGGACTAGTGTTTCTAAATCAAAGAGTTAAATGAAAAAAAATAGATAAAGAGAAGAGGGCTGTTGTTTCCTTGTTGTGTTAACTATGAGCAGTGACCTCTCCAAACCCAAGTTTTGTTGACCATGAAATGGAGGATTACAATACATAACATGCGTGGACACCAAAATAAGAACATTCCTTGGAGGATGATTAAGCTTTATCTGCCAGAGAGGTACTCAAAAGAACATTTCCATGAATCATAAATTATATTGCCATTTCCCATCTGGAAATCAGAAGTTTTCATAGGCAGTAGCTTTTAACAGGTGCCCTGCATATAATTTTTGTTCAAGCCAGACCTTCTGTACATTTAGTCAATTCATTCTGTAAGGAGATGGAAATGTTCCTATAATAATGCCCAACTGTAATAGAGGGTTTTGTAATAGAATGCTATAGTATAAAGAATCCTGAATCATACTTCTATGCATTTATTTATTCACTTATTTACATGTACTCTGACTCATTCTAAAAAAAAAGAATTTGAGGTGATTTACAGCAGAAACACAATAACATGATAAAATATAAAAATTTAAAAAAATACTGTACCAAGACAAAGATAAATTAGAAGAGTGGGTCATGACATGAGGAAAATAAAACAAAGAGATGTATTCTGTAAGGGATTACACAGATGCTATAATTTTTTTTTCTGAATGAGTTTTTCTGAAACAAATACAAAGAAAGAGAAGGACAGTTACATCATTCTCCTTATTATCTGAAGGGAAAAAATAAAAACCATACTATTTCCTCAGAAGGACAAGGAATTCAACGATCTGAATTATAGAATGAGCTATATCTTGGGTAATCCATCCAACATTTGTGGGTATCCCTGAGTCTTTATAAAGTGAGGAACTGGAGAGCTTGACCAGGTGACTAAGTTCTAGCTAATGGAAGAGGAAGTGATACTTGTCCCTTCCAGATCAAACCTTCCTTGGGTGACCTTCTTTGTCTTCCCCTCAGCAGGCTGCAAGTTAATCCTCAGAGATTCCCAGGTTGGGTTCTGCAGTAAACAGACTCTGAGTGGATTGCTTAATAGGAAAAGCCTAGGGAAAAATAGCTGTGGAAGGAAAGGCAAAAGCAGGATCGGGCAGAGGGCAAGTCAAGCTATGAAACAGACCTGATGCCAGCTTTGGCTGAGCACATGGGATCTTAGAAGCTAAAGCAGCCCCATCTGGTGGTCAGCTCCTGTTGAGCTGAAGTGGTTAATACACCTACTACCATCAAGCCTGGAATGTGGACTACTCTAGAAGGTAACGCTGGGTAAGATCACCAGACATCTGAAGACAATTCCTCCTTTGAAGGGGGTCTGACTGGTGCGTCTTGACATCTACATTCATAGGGTGACCTTCAAAGTCACAAACTAAACAGGCCTGAGTCCAGCAGGATGTCCCTGCTCTTCACTCTGTTACACTGAACCATCTTACTGTTAAGGTGTATCTGTTACAACAGCTAGTATTGTGTTACTTAAAACACACATGCGTGTGCACACACACAATCTTTAGACATGCCTAACACTTGAATAAAAGAACCAAGTATACAGTGCCTCTGTACTAGAATGGATATTCCTACTTCTTTAAATTGAGAGTTAATGTAGAGTCTGAACAGAACTGTGAAGTTGGCAGAATTTGTCTTCATGGCCTCAGTTTTTGTTCTGTGACTATCCCATCCGCCCACACCTGCTACAGCCACTCTCCAACTTACTTACTTCAATAAACCAAATTTGTACCTTCATGTTCCTTACACTTGCTGCTTTTGAAAAATCTCCTTTTATTACATCCATATACTCAGCACTACTTCTAATAGAAGTTACAGTGAGCATTTTCCCCGCTGGGGAAAATGCATTCTTAGACCCAGAAATAAAGGGATATAACCACTATATGTAATTTCACACATACACCGTGGGACATAAGGAAAATTTGGGGATATTAGGAACCCAACCAAACTACCAGGAGGGAATATAGCTGTTTTTTAAGATCAGCTCTCTCTAACTATTAATACATGGCTCCAAGGCTGAGTCCTATATGGCCTTAGGTTATACCAGACTAGAAATTAAAAGGTGATCAGGAGACCCAGTTCGATCCCTAGGTCAGGAAGATCCCCTGGAGAAGGAAATGGCAACACACTCCAGTATTCTTGCCTGGAGAATTCCATGGACAGAGGAGCCTGGCAGGCTGCAATCCATGAGGTCACAAAGAGTTGGACACAACTGAGTGACTAACACACAACTTATAATACTTACCCACTTTTATCTCAGAGGAAACTTGTAGTAATTCTCAAATAATCTTTCCATAGTCTTCTGGTTTGATCCCTCATCACTGTGTCCACTGTCCAAGAACCGTTGAGAAGCAAGTCTTAGCTCTGCAGCCAGTCATGCCAAGGAGGAGGCTGCTTTCATCACAGAGTTGCTGTTGCCTGACTTGCCTGGAGGTGTCAGTGTGGAGCACACGAGCAGCGTGTTCTCTAGGTTGGAGCCGCTGTTCCAGACAGAAGGATGGAGAAAGCTCCTCCCACTGCCTGGGTCAGAGTCCCAGGTCAACTCAGACATTTTAACTTCATATCCAGAAGAATTCCCTGTGGAAAAAAAGAGCACCTCATGAGAAGCCACACGGATTTAAGGTATATCCCTTCTCTCAATGGATCAGTTCAGTCCAGTCGCTCAGTCGTGTCCGACTCTTCGCAACCCCATGAACTGCAGCACGCCAGGCCTCCCTGTCCATCACCAACTCCCAGAGCTTACTCAAACTCATGTCCGTGGAGTCAGTGATGCCATACAACCATCTCATCCTCAGTCGTCCCCTTTTCCTCCTGTCTTCAATCTTTCCCAGCATCAGGCTCTTTTCAAGTGAGTCAGCTCTTCACATCAGATGGCCAAAGTATTGGAGCTTCAGCATCAGTCCTTCCAATGAATATTTAGGACTGATCTCCTTTAGGATGGACTGGTTGGATCTCCTTGCAGTCTAAGGGACTCTCAAGAGTCTTCTCCAACACCACAGTTCAAAAGCATCAATTCTTGGGCACTCAGCTTTCCTTATAGTCCAACTCTCACATCCATACATGACTACTGGAGAAACCATACAACAGTTTTCAATTCTTGGAATTAGGTCGGCCGGGCTGACCTATACTGGGCCATGACAGGGAACCACTCTCTGGGAGAGATGCCAAGCTATCTTCTTCAACTAATTTTGTCAGTACAGAATGAAGTCTCTCATTCTCATCTCACTAAAACCTTCATTCAAATTGATTCCTAGCAACCACCCTACTAGATCATGGCCAAACACATCTAAATCCCAGGTTAGAGTTCAGTTGGGACTCCCACTACTTAGACAAAGTAGATTTTCAAAACAGAGTGGGAATAATAATAATATCAATATATTAACAGCTAACATTTATTGAGGGCTAACTATGTACCAAACACTGTGCTAAGTGCTTCTCAAGCAATTTTCTGATTTAACTACTGTCAAAAAATGCAAGAGATATTATTCTTTTTCACCATAAAAAAAGCAAACTGAGGTACAGAGAGTTAAGTATTATGTTTAAATTTACAAATCTAGGGATTTGCTGAGCCCAGATACAAACCTTAAACCTTAAGTTTACAACCACTGTTCTCTGCAGATAGGCACAAGCTATTGGCCATCAAGTCAGCATGCCCTGCTTACAGAATGTGAGCACTCATTTCATAAAGTGTGATTAGATAAAATGTATACAGCTTGGTTAACCCTTCAGGTTTTGTACTGTCTTAAACAGTTACGAAAAAATAAGACTCCATGAAGCCCAGGTAATCAGAAATTCTACCAAGGGCAGAACATCCTTCTGGGAAGTTTGCTGTGTGATTAAAGGCACCAATATTCACTCTCTGTTGTTTCATAGAATCTGAACATCATTTAGGTGCAAAGTCTTTTGACTCTCCGGGAGACCCTAATACAAAGGATGGGTAACTGAGTAAAGAAAAAAAAAAATGTTTCTGAAGAGACAAGGGGATAGGAAGATAGCAGGGAGGGATTGGGTAATCAAGAGGGGGATTGTCCAAGATAAACTCCATTGTCTAGCTCAGGCCAAGCCCTGTTCCTGGATATGTATCAGGCCTCTCATAAGTACTCACGTATTCATAGCTTACTGGTTTCCCTAGCTGCTGTCAATTCCCAAACTGTGTGACATCTGTTCTTGATCCCTCCTCCTCCTTCATGCTATCTTGCTATTTCCCTCCCTACAACACCCTTAATATTGTAATATTGGTCAGTTTTTGCTGTCGCAATAAATAGCCCTCAAAATCAATGACTTACACAACAAGTATGTATTATTTCTTGCTCACATGACATGAGGGTTGCATGTGGACTATGGTTTGACTGGGCTCCATGTGTCTCCTTATTTTGGGATACATGACTATTAGCTATTAATACCATCTGGCCCACGTTGTTTTCATGGTGGAGGACAGAAAAGAAACAGAGCTATTCCACGAATAATTAAAGCTTTTGCTCAAAGTCCTATTTGTCACGCTGGCTAACAATCCATCGGCTTAAGCCAGGGACTATATATACCTCATTTAGTGTAGTGGCAGTGGTGGGAGGCACAGCAAAGGTGGGGAGGGGATGAATAATTTTGAATAAATAATAAGGTCGACACTAATAGAGTCTCCTCCAATTTCTCTCACCATGTCTATACAGTCACAGAACACAGTTCTCCTCTGTCTCACCCTCTCAAAATGCTGAGTGCTCTAGACCAGAAGTCCCCAACCTCAGGATCTAATGCCTGATGAGCTGAGGTGGAGCTGATGTAATAAAGTACACAATAAATGCAATGGGTCTGAGTCATCCTGAAGCCATCCCCCCACTGCCCACTCCCAGTGCACTGAAAAGCAGTCTTCCACGAAACGGGTTCCTGGTGCCAAAAAGCTTGGGGACCTTTGCTCTAAGCTCCTGTCCTTACTGCTTTTCCATTTTCCCTCTACATGTTGTCCTAGAGCCAGCCTGCCCAGCTACCAATAGCCTCACCACTGTATTTTCAGCACCACTTGTCTCCTTGATCTCAGACACATATTTTCTGTATAGTATGAAAGTGAGAGTGAAGTCGCTCAGTCGTGTCTGACTCTTTGCGACCCCACCAGGCTCCTCCATACATGGAACTTTCTAGGCAAGAGTACTGGAGTGGGTTGCCATTTCCTTCTCCAGAATATACTGTATACCTCTACCAAAATATCCTTCCAGTCCCACAAACTCAAGATATGCAAATACAATTTGATTATCTATCCTGATACTCCCTAAATTTGTGTTTTCCCTGATGCTCTGAATTGTCTGCTGCAACCACTTGCCCGGCTAGATGTCAATCTTGAATACAAATTCTTGACTCTTCTTTCTCTTCTCCATAAATTCAAGCATCACTGCAGCCTCCTATCAGTCTGTCCCACTCCTTGTCACGCCTGTCCTGGTCCATGCCCTTATTATCCTCTCAGCAGTGAAGCACTGTAATAGGCTTCCAACCAGCCTCCCTTTCTCCAGCTTCTCTCAATTTCAATTCTTCCTCCTTGGATCTATTGGAATGATCTTCCTAAAGCATAAAATAATTATGATCTTTCCCAGGTGATGGCTCTTCAGTAGCCCTCCACCAATTCAAACTATTGGAACCACAGGATTCCATGGAGGAAGCTCATGGACCAACAGAGTGGGAAAGAGTGGGAATTTGTTCATTTCTTTCTTTTAATTTAGCCACAGAAGGTCTGTTTTATGGGTAGACACCCTACACTATTGAATAAAGGATTCCTGAAATATCAAACCAATGGACAAGCAAAGCACTTTGACAATCCCTCACCTGTAAAAATTAAGCAAATTTCTTAAAGTTGTACACCACATAGTCAGACTTCAGTCTTCTTTTCTAACTATTTCCTGCCAATTCTATCCTCCAAAGCATACCTCATTTATACTCTTTTCTACCAGGACACCAGCCGCACTGAAATATTCAATGCAGCTCTCTTGGCCAGAAGTATTATCTCCTTTTCTTCAATTCTACCAGTCAGTCAGTTCAGTTCAGTTGCTCAGTCATGTCCGACTCTTCGCAACCCCATGAATTGCAGCACGCCAGGCCTCCCTGTCTATCACCAATTCCCAGAGTTCACCCTAAATCATGTCCATCGAGTTGGTGATGCCATCCAGCCATCTCATCATCGTCCCCTTCTCCTCCTGCTCTCAATCCCTCCCAGCATCAGAGTCTTTTCCAATGAGTCAACTCTTTGCATAAGGTGGCCAAAGTACTGGAGTTTCAGCTTTAGCATCAGTCCTTCCAAGGAACACCCAGGACTGATCTCCTTTAAAATGGACTGGTTGGATCTCCTTGCAGTCCAAGGGACTCTCAAGAGTCTTCTCCAACACCACAGTTCAAAAGCATCAATTCTTTGGCACTCAGCTTTCTTTATAGCCCAACTCTCACATCTATACATGACCTCTGGAAAAACCATAGCCTTGACTAGACAGACCTTTGTTGGCAAAGTAATGTCTCTGCTTTTCAATATGCTATCTAGGTTGGTCATAACTT
>NW_011494917.1:5288920-5319428 GCF_000754665.1 Bison bison bison | reverse complement strand
TCCCCATCTATTTCCCATGAAGTGATGGGACCAGATGCCATGATCTTCGTTTTCTGAATGTTGAGCTCTAAGCCAACTTTTTCACTCTCATCTTTCACTTTCATCAAGAGGCTTTTTAGTTCTTCTTCACTTTCTGCCATAAGGGTGGTGTCATCTGCATATCTGAGGTTATTGGTATTTCTCCCGGCAATCTTGATTCCAGCTTGTGCTTCTTACAGCCCAGCGTTTCTCATGATGTACTCTGCATAGAAGTTAAATAAACAGGGTAACAATATACAGCCTTGATGTACTCCTTTCCCTATTTGGAACCAGTCTGTTGTTCTATGTCCAGTTCTAACTGTTGCTTCCTGATCTGCATATAGGTTTCTCAAGAGGCAGGTCAATACAACTTCTATTCTTTTCTCTAACCTCAAACAGAGCCATTTCTAACCTGCCAATTCTCATCACAACCAGCCTAGACAGTCAGCTGTCCCCTCTTTGAGTCTCATAAGCTCCTTTTAAATAATACCCTTTACTCTGCATTGTTGGTTATTTATTTGCTTGGATCTGTATTCCCAAGAAATTGGGAGTTTCTTGAAGATAAAGCTGTGGCTTACTTGTCCTTATATTCTTAGTCCCCTGCCTAGTGTTTAATACAAACCAAACACTCAAATAAAATTTATAAAGGGATTGAATGAAATCAGTGATGATGGTAAAGCACTGTATTCTTAGAGCCCCCAAAAAACATTGGTTGCTTTTTGAATTCTATAGTCTTCCTGCATTATGCACATGGCACCTGCTGCCCTCACTTCTCATCTATGCTCAGATACTGCCTAATCGTGATGAAAGTAACTACTCAATGTAAAATACAGTATTCCTCCTACAACCCAGCACTATGTTTTCTTTTAATCTTGCTTTGGTCTTCTTTACTAAATATATCAATATCTGACATTTTATTTGTTTATTTGTGAATCACCTATTGTTCCCTCCTGCAGGCAGGGGACACGTCTGTTTCATCATTCATTTATCATCAGTTCCCAGATCAGTGCTGGGCATGTGGATGTTTGTTAAATAAATGAACAATTAGTAAATTCCTTTTATGTTTAAACAAGCTTGAGTAGCTTCTGTTTTATGTTAATGTACAGGAGTAATAAAGATTGCTACTCTCCTAGAAGCATAGATATCCTGGAAATACAAGCTGTTGTAGCTTCTAGGATAAAATCTCTAAACAAAGCTAAATCTCTAAACAAGGCATTTTTTTCACTATTAAGTCCATGTAGATTCCTTTGGAAACATTCAATGTTAAGGTGAAATCCTTGTACACTAAAATCATAAGGATTGAAATCAAGGCTATAGCGTTGATCTTCATGGTATCTGGGCTTTAGATGACCTTTCAGAGAAGGCTGACTGATGTCTTAAGGAGGGTAAGTTGATCATCTAGATATCTTTGGTCTAGCGCCCCTCTACAAAGGTTAGAGAACTCAACCTCTCCAAGAAATCAAGTGGTAAAGGCTAGTTTTCTAGATAAAACATACTTGTAATGACTCCCTCCCTTTTCCTCTGTTTCTTTTACTCCTGCCTAACTTGCCTTTGAGTATAATCTCTTCTTGCCTCCCCACTCCATGAAGAATATCTGGGTGTTAGTGTTCCCTCTGGCCCTCTTGGAGTTAGTATACTTCCCTCTAGACATGAGCTGCCCCATAGAGTAGCCA
Organism: Bison bison bison; assembly: GCF_000754665.1. Taxonomy (NCBI): domain Eukaryota; kingdom Metazoa; phylum Chordata; class Mammalia; order Artiodactyla; family Bovidae; genus Bison; species Bison bison. The sequence continues at coordinate 5,317,737 of NW_011494917.1, read as the reverse complement.
CTAACCCCATGTGGCTATTTAAAATTAATTAAAAGCCAATGCAATTAGAATTTTGGTTTTTCGGCAGAACTAGTCACATTTCAAGTGCTCAGTAGTCACCTATGGGTTGATAATTACAGTACCAGACAATACGGGATATTACCTGTTTCCATCATTGCAGGAAGTTCTATTGGATAGGATCCCCCTTCTAGAATCCTGATAATTTAGTACACCTACTTCTCAGTCTTTGCCTCAGATTACAATCCCCATTGCCTTTCCAGCCCCTGGAACGGGTAATACTGGGCTTGATCTGTTCTTAGTCATAAGATGGTAGTGATTAGATCATGCCAAATCTGCTCTCAGGTCTTCATTTTCATGGAGGCTGATGATGATATTCAAATTACAGGTTGCTGATCAAAAGTGAATCCATTTTGTAGTAGAAAGGACAATGCACCAAGATTGGAGGAAAAGTAGTAAGTACTAGTGAAGCATTGTGGGTAGTAAAACCTACGGGAAGGAGAGACCAATCAGGAGGAGAAAAGAGGCAGGACCGTGGAATAGTTTGCTTCCTTGTCATCACATGGGGAAAATGGGAATCTGACGAGATAGAATCCAAGTGTTTGCTTGGATCTAGACTGTGTAGACATCTAGACCATGCAGAGTCCATTGTCTGTGTTACTTTGTTTTTAAGTCACTCAGTCATATCCGACTCTTTGCAATCCCTTGGACTATAAAGTCCATGGAATTCTCCAGGCCAGAATACTGGAGTGGGTAGCCTTTTCCTTCTCCAGGGGATCTTCCCAACCCAGGATCCAACCCAGGTCTCCCACATTGGAGGCAGGCAGATTCTTTACCAGCTGCCTGCTGGTAAAGGGAAGGGAAGCCCAAGAATGCTGGAGTGGGTAGCCTATCCCTTCTCCAGTAGATCTTCCCAATCCAGGAATCGAACCAGGGTCCCCTGCATTGCAGGTGGATTCTTTAGCAACTGAGCTATGAGGGAACTGTCTGTGTTACTTTATGACAGCAGTATTGTCATGGCGTGGGTGGGGAGTGAACAGTAACAGGAGTCAGGAGACTCCTTGGGCAAAAGCTGGGTGGCTTTTTTGACTAGGTTCATGGGCCAAACCAAGTCTCATGAGGGAAGAATATGACTAATGTATAACAAGATAACTGCTTCCTGGGCTCCAGAGAGAGAGAGAGAGAGCTACTGGCCAATACTTGGAAGTCCTGCTTAGAAAAACAGGAGCTAGGTCGGAAGAACACAGATTGCTCCTTCTTCAGAGAGTTGCTAACTTTGATTTCCAATCATGTAGCAGCCCCTTATATTATTCTCCATGACATTCAACATCCCCTGAGAAAAGAGGGTTTCCCAGAACCCTGGAATAGAACAGAGGTGCCAGTAGAAGAGATTTGCTTATTCACCAAGAAACAAGGTCTTAAGTGAAAGAATAGACTCTCAGGAGCAGTAGTATCATGGAGGATAGGGAGGGTTGTCCTCAATGATTCTAACTTCCTGAAATCCTGCCATAAATTCTGTTTCTAAGTTCTAAATTCTCCCCCACCTCAACCCCCCGAGAAAGAGAGAGAAGAACAATGATGCTGGCCACTGAAATCACTCTGCTAGTGGATGTTCTAAAACAGCAAGTTGACAGAGGCCATAAATCCTCTAATTTGCTTCCAATTCAAGCAACAAGTTTTAATAAAGCCAAATTTGTATATCATCCCCAGCATCAAATGAATAGATTAAATGCTACAAGTGGAATTCAAACTATCCAAAAAAAAAAAAACAACTTATAAAACGTGGCTGAGCCTTTGAAATGAATTAGAAATTCATTTCAACATAATGTACATACCATTCTTGCTCTAGGCTGACATCGCTAATCTGCAGAATTTCTTCTTCAGACATAGGATACAAAGGCAGAAAAAAGAAATTAAAAAAAGAAGCCTAGACCTTAACATCTTAACATCCTCAATACTCTGTAAGGCTTCACTTAGGAAACCTGGCAAGACACTATTGATTTTCCCAGAAACAAGCAAGGATCAGCTAATTCCTTGAGGCAATTAATGGCTTTGTTATTTAACATTCTCATGGGCTTTTCATGCATTTGTTATTACAGGCTCCTTCCCAGTGGCAGAGCACTGGATCAAGTTCAAAACACAGAAGAGTGGTGGAGACATTAGCATGGGCTGAAAACCTGTGTATATATATCTGGACTGGTTTGTGTGAATGAGGTAGGGATATTATCATTCTGATTCCTGTCTTCACTGTCTGCTCTGAGTGGACCTCCTGAGTTCTGAGTAATCATTTGAGTGTAGATGAATACCATAAATCTGCCATAAATGAAGCAGTTACTAAGAAAACCATACTGCAGATAAAGAGAACAGACTTGTAGTTGCCTTGAGGGGGGCAGAGGAGGGATGGATTAGGAATTTGGGATTATCAGATGTAAACTATTAATATTATATATAGAATGCATAAACAATAAGATCCTATTGTATAGCATGGGGAACTATATTCAGTATCCTATAAGAAACCATAATGGAAAAAATATGAAAAGGAATATATATGTGTAACTGAGTCACTTTGCTATACAGCAGAAACTAACACATCATTATAAACCAACTATACTTCAATACAATAAATTTAAAAAAGAAAAGTGTGCTAGCTTCTTTCACATATGATTTTATAAATGCTTTACAATTATCTTGAGGGGCAGATATTATTTATTATTCCAAATTTTCAGATGCATAAAGTCTAGATTAACTTGTCCAAGGCTTCACAGCTTTATAGAGTGGACCACAATTAAAACTTAGGTTTTTTAGTCCATACCTTTTCATGGGAACTAGAATTATCCTCATTGTAAACAACATACACCCTACCAGGCTCTTCTGAATATTTCTGGTTTCTATAAAACCCCACTCACAAGAGCTCCTTAAAGTATGTATTTTTAAATATTTGCTTATAATGTGAAATTTTGCCAGAAATTTACATAAAGGGAGAAAAAAAGGGAATCAAACAGAATATTGTGTGCTGTGTGCTCAGTTATGTCCAGCTCTTTGTGATCCCATGGACTGTAGCCCACCAGCCTCTTCTCTCCATGGGATTTCTCAGGCAAGAATACTGGAACAGGTTACCATTTCCTTTTTAAGGGAATTTTCCTTACCTGGGAATCAAATCCACATCTCCTGTATCTCCTGCAATGGCAGGTAGATTCTTTACCACCAAGCCACCTGGGAAGCCCAAATAGAATATTGTTCTGTACAAATGGCAGGGACATGCAGTATTCCTGAACCTCTGCCAAGCTGTCACCAAACATCACAAGATTTCCTAGTCAGGTTGATCGACTTTCCAGATACTCAGAAATTCAACTGAATAGAAACCTGAATATTTCATTCTGTAAAAGCACTAAAGCAGATGAATGAAGTGGGGATTACAGAGTTCAGGATTGGCAAGCATCAGGATATAAGTGTTCAGCGCTTGGAATCAATGGACTCTTGGTGTTATAAGAGGGTCCCTTCTGAGAGCTACGACGTAAGCCATAAGTGACCTAAGAGAAGGGGTCTAGACATTCTGCCAGCTTTCATATTGCTGAAGCAGGACCTCTGAGTTACTTTAAGCAAGAGAATGTTTGTAGTAGAGCTCACACCAATTGCCAACTGTTCAGCAAAAGTTTCCTGGGTCTTTCTCATAGGAAGTAGACAACATCTCCTGAGAAAACAGCAGGAGACACATCGTGATGTGGCGAACCACTCTGATGACTCAGTAGCTTTTTATCCTTTCCTCAAGCCGAGTAGTTCAAAGGACTGCTTGCTATTATTCTTAGCTGCTGGGATGTAGCTTCCTGCTCTGTGTTTTCATCACAGGTGGTGATTGCTGAGAAGAAAAGTTGTTAAAAAAAATAATAACTTGTCACAAGCTACTGCATGACTCAAGCATAGATAGTTCTAAGTGAAGTTCTGGAAACAGAAAACCTCCCCTTAGGAAAGGCATTTAGCCTCAGATTTGCAAAGATGTAGCCCAGTATTACTTGAATGTCTGGAATGGGCAAATTTAACTCAGATGACCATTGTATCTACTACTGTGGGCATGAATCCCTCAGAAGAAATGGAGTAGCTCTCATAGTCAACAAAAGAACCCAAAATTCAGTACTTGGGTGCAGTCCCAAAGATGACAGATTGATCTCTATTCGTTTCCAAGGCAAAGCATTCAATATCACAGTAATTCAAGTCTATGCTCCAGGCACTAATGCCAAGGAAGCCGAAGTTGAACAGTTCTATGATGACCTACAAGATCTTCTAGAACTAACACCCAAAAAAGATGTCGTCTTCATCATAGGGGACTGAAATGCAAGAGTAGATAATCAAGAGATACCTGGAGTAACAGGCGAGTTTGGCCTTGAAATGCAAAATGAAGCAGGACAAAGGCTAACAGAGTTTTGCCAAGAGAACACACTAGTCATAGCAAACACTCTCTTCGAACAACACAAGAGATGACTACACATGAACAACACCAGATGGTCAATACTGAAATCAGATTGATTATATTCTTTGCAGTCAAAGAAGGAGAAGCTCTATACAGTCAGGAAAAACAAGACCGGGAGCTGACTGTGGCTCAGATCATGAACTCCTTATTGCTAAATTCAGACTTAAATTGAAGAAAGTAGGGAAAACCACTAGACCATTCAGGTATGACCTAAATCAAATCACTTATGATTATACAGTGAAAGTAACAAATAGATTCAAGGGTTTAGATCTGATAGATAGAGTGCCTGAAGAACTATAGATCAAGGTTTGTGACATTGTAGAGGAGGTGATGATCAAAACTATCCCCAATAAGAAATGCAAAAAGTCAAAATGGTTGTCTGAGGAAGCCTTAAAAATAGCTGAGAAAAGAAGTGAAAGGCAAAAGAGAAAAATAAAGATATATCCATCTGAATGCAGAGTTCCAAAGAATAGCAAGGAGAGATATGAAAGCCTTCCTCGGTGATCAAGGCAAAGAAATAGAGGAAAACAATCTGGGAAAGACTAAAGATCTCTTCAAGAAATTTAGAGATACCAAAGGAACATTTCATGTGAAGATGGGCTCGATAAAGGACAGAAATGGTATGGACCTAACAGAAGCAGAAGATGTTAAGAAGAGGTGGCAAGAATACACAGAAGAACTGTACAAAAAAGATCTTCATGACCCAGGTAAACACAATTGTGTGATCACTCACCTAGAGATAGACACCCTGGAGTGCAAAGTCAAGTGTTCCTTAGGAAGCATCACTATAAACAAAGTTAGTAGAGGTGATGAAATTCCAGCTGAGCTACTTCATATCCTAAAAGATGATGTTGTAAAAGTGCTGAAGTCAACATGCCAGCAAATTTGGAAAACTCAGCAGTGGCCATGGGACTGAAAAAGGTCAGTTTTAATTCCCATCCCAACAAAAGGCAATGCCAAAGAATGCTCAAACAACTGCACGAGTGCACTTATCTCACATGTTAGCAAAGTAATGCTCAAAATTCTCCCGATAAGGCTTCAACAGTTTATGAACTGAGAACTTCCAGATGTTCAAGCTGGATTTAGAAAAGGCAGAGGAAACAGAGATCAAATTGCCAACATCTGTTGGATCATAGAAAAAGCAAGACAATTCCAGAAAAACATTGATTTCTGCTTCATTGACTACGCCAAAGCCTTTGTGTGGATTACAACAAACTGGAAAACTCTTAAAGAGATGGGAATATCAAACCACTTTACCTGCCTCCTGAGAAATCTTTATGCAGATCAAGAAGGAACAGTTAGAACCAGACATGAACAATGGACTGGCCCCAAATTAGGAAAGGAGTACGTCAAGGCTGTGTAATGTCACCTTGCTTATTTAACTTCTATGCAGAGTACATCATGCGAAATGTTGGGCTGGATGAAGCACAAGCTGGAATCAAGGTTGCATGGAGAAATGTCAATAACCTCAGATATGCAGATGATACCACCCTTATAGCAGAAAGTGAAGAGGAACTGAAGAGCCTCTTGAGGAATGTAAAAGAGGGGAGTGAAAAAGCTGGCTTAAAACTCAACATAGAAAAAGCAAAATCATGGCATCCAGTCCTATCACTTCATGGCAAATAGATGGGGAAACAATAGAGACAGTGACAGACTTTAGTTTTCTGGGCGCCAAAATCAGATGGTGACCATAGCCATGAAATTAAAGGACACTTGCTCCTTGGAAGAAAAGCTATGACTAATCTGAAAGTGAAAGTCACTCAGTCGTGTCCAACTCTTTGCAACCCCATTGACTATACAGTCCATGGAATTCCCCAGGTCAGAATACTGGAGTGGGTAGCTCCCTTCTCCAGGAGATCTTCCCAACCCAGGGATTGAACTCAGGTCTCCTGCATTGCAGGCAGGTTTGTTACCAGCTGAGCCACAAGGGAAGCCCAAGAATACTGGAGTGGATAGCCTATCCCTTCTCCAGTAGATCTTTCCAACCCAGGAATCAAACTGGGGTCTCCTGCATTGCAGGCAGATTCTTTACCACCTGAGCTCTCAGGGAAGCCCCAAGACTAACCTAAAAAGCCGAGACATTACTTTGCCAACAAAGGTCCGTTTAGTCAAAGCTATGGTTTTTCCAATAGTCATGTATGGATGTGAGAGTTGGACCATAAAAAAAAGCTGAGTACCAAAGAATTGATGCTTTTGAACCGTGGTGTTGGAGAGACTCTTGAGAGTCCCTTAGACTACAAGATCAACCAGTCAATCCTAAAAAGAAATCAGTCCTGAATATTCATTGGAATGACTGATGCTGACTGAAGCTCCAATACTTTGGCCACCTGATGGGAAGAACTGACTCATTGGAAAAGACCCTGATGCTGGGAAAGATTGAAGGCAGGAGGAGAAGGGGACAACAGAAGATTAGACAGTTGGATGGCATCAGTGACTCAATGGACATGAGTTTGAGCGAGCTCTGGGAGTCGGTGATGGATAGAGAAGCCTGGCGTGCTGCAGTCCATAGGGTCGCTAATAGTTGGACATGACTGTGCTACTGAACTGAATTAATGTATGGTAAGCACTTTAGACTCTTTTGGGGGCCTCTCATGTGGAGCATTGCTAAAGAACTCACCTGCCAATACAGGAGGTGCAAAAGACACAGGTTTGATCCCTGGGTCAGGAAGATGCTCTGGAGTAGGAAATGGCAACCCACTCCAGTATTCTTGGCTGGAGAATCCCATAGACAGAGATTGCCTGGCAGGCTACAGTCCATGGGGTTGCAAAGAGTTGGACATGACTGTGCTACTGAACTGAATTAATGTATGATGTATAATTATATGTATAATTAATGAATTAATTTAGACTCTTTTGGGGGCCTCTCATGTGGAGCATTGCTAAAGAATCCACCTGCCAATACAGGAGGCGCAAAAGTCACAGGTTTGATCCCTGGGTCAGGAAGATGCTCTGGAATAGGAAATGGCAACCCACTCCAGTATTCTTGGCTGGAGAATCCCATAGACAGAGGAGCCTGGCAGGCTACAATCCATGGGGTTGCCAAGAGTCAGACACAACTTAGCAACTGAGCACAGAGACTTTATTAATATTAACTCACAATAGCCATGGAGATAATTACTATTATCTTCACTTTACATATGAGAGAGCTAAACTCAGAGTGTTTTAAAGAAATTGCTAAGATCACATAGCCAGTAAGTACAGAAGTGTCATTTTAAAAAAATTGAGGTTTAATATTTATATAGTTACATGTATAAACTGAACTACCATTAAATGTACAGCTAATTTGTATGACAGACTCTAGGTCATCCACCTCTCTACAGAAGACCTCATTTCATTCCTTCTTATGGCTGAGCAATATTGTGAAGTCAAAAAGATGAAAGCAAATATTGTATATTAACACATATAGATGTGATCTAGAAAAATGGTACAGATGGACCTCTTTCCAGGGCAGGAATAGAGACACAGATGGAGAGCACAGACATGTGGATGCAGTGGGGGAAGGGGAGTGCAGGGCGAACTGAGACAGTGCATTGTCATATATGCACTCCCGGGTGGAAAATAGGTAGCTAGTGGGCAGCCGCTGTGTAGCTCAGCTCAGTGCTCTGTGATGACCCAGGCTGATGGGGTTGCAGGGTAGTGGCAGGGAGCTCCAAGAGGGAAGGGATATATACACACATACATGTGTAACTCATTCACCTATTCACTTAATTGGACCGCAAAAACCAATATAAAATTGTAAAGCAACTATACCCTAAAAAAAAAAAAAAAAAGGAAAGGAAAATGTACAGCTAAGGAATTGTTATATTATATATATATACATATATATATATATATATATAAAACCTGTAAACATCATCTAGCTCAAGATAGTTTCTCGAGTCCAGAAAGTTCCTTACTGCCTTTTCCTATTCTATATGCAACCCAGAGGTAACTTCTCTTCTAGTTTCTATAAACATGGATTAATTATGCTTCTTATTAAACTTCATCTGAACATACCATGACTAGTCACTCTAATTTGCCTGATACTGAGGGGTTTCCTGCATGTGGACTTTTCAGTGCTTAAAATCAGGGCAGCTGTTCATCCTATAAATCGAATCACCCCATACATATTCTTTTGTGTCTGGTTTCTTAAAACACAGTAATAGTATCTGTGAGATCTGCCAAGGTTGTTGAAAGTAGCAAGATTTTGCCCTTTTTTTTCCTTGCTAGATTTTATTTCATTGTATGACTTTTATAACTTTTTTTATCCATTATTCTGTTGACACACATTTGAGTTGTCTCCAGTTTTTTACTTTCATGATTAAAGCCAAAAACATTCTCATATGAATACTTTTTTGTACATATAATTACTCAGTTCTCGAGGGTAGGATTTCTAGGTCATGGGGTAAATGTATATTTAGTTTTAATAATATCAAAGTTTTCCAAAATAGTTGCACTGATTTATAATCCTGCTAGTATTTTTAAAACATTTTAGTTGCTCCATATCCTCACCAACACTTGCTATGCCAGTATGTTTACTTTTAGTCATTTTTGTAATGTGGTAGACTGCTGTTGTAATAAAAACAGACTACTATCAGGACTCTAAAACTTCTGCTGCTGCTGCTGCCAAGTCACTTCAGTCGTGTCCGACTCTGTGCGACCCCAGTGACAGCAGCCCACCAGGCTCCCCCGTCTATTCAGGACTCTAAAACTTCTAGACAGTAACAAAAGAGGGAATCTAGATAACTTTGGGTTTAGATACAATACCAAAATCATGATTCATAAAAGAAAAAATAGATAAATTAGACATTATCTGATAAAGGATTTGTGTCCAAAATATACAGAGAATTCTTAAAATTCAATAAGAACATAAACACTAAGTTAAAAGTTGGACAAAAGATCGAAATAAACATCTCACCAAACAAGATACATAAATGGAAAACAAGGATATGAAAAGATGCTCAATATTATTTGTTATTAGGGAACTGCACGTTAAAGCCAAAATGAGATCTCAGTATAAGCCGATTAGAGTGGCTAAATTAAAAAATAATAGCATCAATTGTTAGCAAGGATATAGAGCAACAGGAACTGTCATACCTGTGAGAATGCAAAAGGGTACAGGAACTTTGGCCAACAATTTGACATACTGTTACAGAGCTAAACACAGTCTCATCATACAATCCAACAATCATCCTTCTAGGGACTTAGGCGATTAGAATTATGTCCATACAGAAGGTAGCACATGAATAGTTACTTTATTCATAATCACCAACTACTGAATGCAATCAAGATGTCTTGACGTGTGAATATGATTCATCCATACTATGGAATATTATTCAGTGATAAACAGAAATGAGCTATCAAGCCCTAAAGAAACACAAAGTAATCTTGAAGGCATACTTATAAGTGAAAGAAATGATCTAAAAAGGTGTGTACTATATGATTCCAATTATAAGACATTCAAGAAAAGAAAATTATAGAAACAGTTATGAAGATCGATGGTTTCTAGGGATTCTGGGGAAGGGGAGGGATGAATAGGAGTCAGGAGATTTTATTGTGGTGCAGCTATTCTGTGCCATACTGCAGTAGTGGGTACATGACATTGTGCATTTGTCAAAACCCATAAGACAGGACTTTCCTGGTGGTCCAGTGGCTAAGACCCATGATTCCAATGCAGGGGCCCAGGTTCAATCCCTGGTCAGAGAACTGGATCCCACATGCCACAACTGGGATTCAACACAGCCAAGTTATTAATAAAAACAAAACCAACCAATCAAACAAAAAAACTGCACAGGACTGTACAACTGAAGAGTGAACCTTTATATGCAAGTTTTTAAAATTCTGCTAAACAGATAGAAGGGCAGAGGATCCCAGAAAGAACATAGACTGGAACAAGGGAATGTAGTTGTATTAGAAATATGAAATAATCTCACAGAAGCAGGTGGAGGAGAAAAGATGCTGACTTAAGTGGCTTTAGGAATGAAATGAAAGCACTGTACTCTAGTTGATAAAGTTATTTTCCATGAGATGACAAATTAAGAATTTCGATACTACTATATCCATACACAGGAATTGAACAAATAAGGAAATTGCTGGCAGATGGTGAAACTCAGGTCCTCACTGTTGGCATGTGAGTATATAGACAAGTAAAGGTCAAAAACTAGAATGATCCATGTGATGGTTTAGAGTTAGAGACATCAGTAAGAACTCATTTTAAATTTAATATAGATACAGAGATTATATATAGAAATATTTATAGATATGTATATAAATGTCAGTTTTCAAATACATCTATACTTCTTTGTTCTCTTTACTGAGAGGGTCTGAAGGAAACACCACCACAGTAACAATACCCAGCACTTGGTTTTCAATATCCTTCTCCAACAGAAGAAACCAGGGAACCTCAGAGAAATTACTAATTTTAAGACTGGAGCAGGAAACATACAAGATAAGCTAGAGCATCTATAGTCCAGAAATAAGGAATTGCTTATTAAAAAAACAAAAAAACAACAACAAAAATAACAACCACCAAAACAAAAAAAAAACAAAACAGAAAAAAAAAATACCCAACATCACTGATGGAAGTATGTCAAAAGATCACAGGAGCCAAAGGAAAGGATATCCAATGACTAAAGATGAACAATTTTAGCAACAAAACAAAAAGTAGCAGTGGGCTCTAACCCAAAGTATAAAATAAATGTTAATGAGTCCATAGTCCTGTAAACAAACGATAAATTAATAAATGGGAAAGGAGAGACAAGTCTCCCATACAGAAAAATTAGAAATAAATTATGTAGCTACATCACACTCAAGAAGGGAAGAAAAACTCTCTTCTTCCTAAGTCTAGGCTACAGGTAGTGACTTTCTGCCCAAGAGTACAGATTGGAGAGGGGGAATACAGGGCTACTTTACAGTGGGGAAAGCTAACACACACTGTGTATAATGTGATGAAAATACCATTTATCTCTTAAATCTCAGTACCTGAAACATCAGTCTAATCATGAGAACAGCATGAGATCAGGGCTTCCCTGGGGGTCCGGTGGCTAAGACTCTGTGCTTCCGAGGCAGGGGGTCCAGGTTCAATCCCTGACCAGGGAACTAGATCCCACATGCTGCAACTTATAAGATCCTGCATGCCGCAATGAAGACTGAAGATTCTGTGAGCCACATCTAAGACCCAGAGCAGCCAAATAAATAAATAAAATACTAAAAAATGAGATAAATTCTAATAGAGGATTATACTACAATATACCCTGCCAGGACTGCTGACAACTGGTAAAGTCATCAAAAACAAGGAAAATATGAGAAACTCTTACAGCCAAGAGGTGCCTCAGGAGACAGAAGATGAAACATCATATGGAATCCTGCTGGGGGTTCCATGGCGGTTGTAACTGCCTGTGGCTCAGGAGACTGGAGGTGTGGGGCCGCTTTCAAGGACCTAGTCTAGTCCCTGAGATATTGTCTCCAGATTATTCTTTGCTTTATTTTTGGTGGATCATATCCTTTCATCTACTCAAATTTACAGGAAAACTCTCCTGCTGTCTTGCAGCAGTCTTGTATTTTACTATACAAAGGGAAGACTTGGAAATTTAGCAAATGCCTTTTTCTCAGCTAGGCTTAGTTTTCTGTAAACTTCAAGTTCCTATTGGAAATGTGGAAATTCAAAGCAGATCATTTCTCAATATCACATTTTTTCCCAATACATTCCTGAAATAAGCATCATAATTCTCATAATTAAATAATTTCTAATTTGTCTGTTGCTTGCAGGCTCAGTCTCTCAGTTGTGCCTGACTCTTTGCGACCCCATGGACTATAGCCCGCCAGGCTCCTCTGTCCATGGGATTTTGCAGGCAAATACTGGAATGGATTGTCATTTCCTCCTCCAGGGTATCTTCCTAACCCAGGGCTCAAACCTGCCTCTTTTCTGTCTCCTGCATTGCTTTACCACTGAACCACCTGGAAAGCCCCAATTTGTATGTTACTCTTGTAGGTTCAAATGAGCTTTCTTAAAGGAGGATATATATATTTCAAGCTGCTGCTGCTGCTGCTAAGTCACTTCAGTCGTGTCCGACTCTGTGCGACCCCATAGATGGCAGCCCACCAGGCTCCCCCGTCCCTGGGATTCTCCAGGCAAGAGTACTGGAGTGGGTTGCCATTTCCTTCTCCAATATTTCAAGCTACCAGAGGTCTAAACTCCTTAGCTTCTCCCATACTTTGCAAGAAACATGTAAAGCAAAGTATTTTAAAGTTGTATATTATAGCCATCTACTTAAATATTTTAAGTGATCATTTATTCATAAGGCCCCAATTTTTCCTTCCCAGGATACTTGGCATGAGGCAGTGGCAATGAAAAGGCATGCATAATCACCACAATTATTACATTTTCTGGCAGCTTCACTCCACCCTTATATAGCAAGCCTCCAGAGCTTCAGTCCAGCCTCTGGAACAGAGAGCATCCACCTTCAACAGAGGTTCCAGCCCATGCTCTTGCCTGGGTCACCCATGAGAGCGTCAGCTGTGACTCAGCCTCACCCTGGGAACCATGGTCAGTGACTCAGCGTCACCTCCCAGAGAAAAAGTCTGTTCTTTTCCTCTCCTGAGAACTGTTCATTCTGTGCTATCTGCAGGATGAAAAACAGCAGATTGAAAACTCCAAAAAGCAGTCAGCTTTAGCTGTCCCACAGTGTGGCTCAGGCTTTGATTACCGAAAAGAATGGAATGTGTAAGATGGGTTTTATAATTTTAGAAATCATTTTCAAAAGAGCTTGGTTTCATTCAGAAAGGCCAAACTTGTGCTTATGTTCTAGTCCCCGCCTGCTTCCTCTGTATCGGTCTTTCTCTCTCATGTATTTAGGAAAGGAGCGTCTGGTCCAGCATCTCATATCATATCCCTTCCTCCAGGTATTCCTGGAAAATAGGAAGTGGATGTCCTGGGCCAGATGAGTGAAAAATTGACCCTCCTATCTGCCTGACCTGACATCTCAGCTTTCCAGCTGTATCTGGAAACTTTCTCCAACCTCCTGAGGCAGCGTCATGGGTTTCCTCATCTATATTCCCATATCTAGGGTCACCAAATGTTCCAGTGTGCTAGGGACTGCCTCAGTTTTGGCAATGAAAGTCCTGAAAACAAGGGAAATTCTGAGTCCTGAGCAAACCAGGACACTTGGTCAACACATCATATCACAACACAACATATCACTGTGTTCAAGTGTCAGTATTTACACTGTTATAAGGATTCTAGTTACTGCTGGTTGTCCTCATTCCATGTGAACTTCCAGAAGGCAGGAATTATGTCAAGCTTTAAAAAATCTGTTGACAGCATGAAGGAGTTTCAGAGAGAATAGGGGAATATGTACATGAGTGAATGAACTAATTAGTCTGATAAGATTACTTATGGTTTTGAAAGGTTCCTTGATCATTTTTCTTGCTTGACAGGGGAACAGAAAGGTACCCTTTGCTCAGTAAGTTTGCTTACATTATTGCTCTGGGCTTCCCTGGTGGCTCAGAGGTTAAAGCGTCTGCCTGCAATGTGGGAGACCAGGGTTCGATCCCTGGGTCGGGAAGACCCCCTGAAGGAGGAAGTGGCAACCCACTCCAGTATTCTTGCCTGGAGAACCCTATGGAGGGAGGAGCCTGGTAGGCTACAGTCCATGGGGTTGCAAAGAGCCGGACACGACTGAGCTACTTTACTTTCACTTTCACTGCTCTAAATCCCATAAAATGCCTGGATTATATACCTGAACATTATGATTGAATACTGGGATCATCACCAGAAAGGGTAAGGGCATCTGGCTATGAAAACAGATAAAGCAACAAGAAATGGTGGCCAAAGCTGAATGCAGGCTTTTTCCAAGAGGGAAAGGCAAATGATCAGGATTTTGTTCCTGCTTCATCTTTTTTATTGGCAGGTGAGCCTAATGCATATAGTCTATGGTGGAAGAAATTCCCTGGATATTCATGTCTAAATTCAATATATTAACCTTTTATTTCCATTCAATTAAATAAGTTTTGCAGCATCTATCAGAGCACTGGGATAAGTGCCAGAGGTGAGAGGAGGAAGAACAAAGGCAAATTTGACATGTTAGAAGGCAGTATGAAGTCATAGTTAGTGTAGGGACGTGAAGCTACATGGCCGGGGAGGGATCACCACTCTTACCTTCTAATTCTGTGACTCTGGGTGGGTGATGTAACATCACTAATCCTTAACTGCTTCACTGTTTCATCCTGTGAAATAACAGTGCCTGTCTAGTGTGTGTGCCCAGTTGTGTCCGACTCTTTGCGACCCTTGCACTGTTGCTACGAGGCTCCTTGATCCATGGGATTCTGCAGGCAAGGACACTGGAGTGGGTTGCCATTTTCTTCTCTAGGGGATCTTCCCGACCCAGGAATCGAAACCACATCTCCTGCATCGGTAGGCAGATTCTTTACCACTGAGCTGGCAGGGAGGCCCACCTACCTGACAGGATTATTGAAAAGATAAATGAGGTGGATGAAACACTTGGCTTAGCATTTGGCATAAAAAGTTCTTCAAAGTGGTAATAATTAGTTTAACTGTTCTTGTTTTCATGACTTCTGCCAGTTTTACTATTAGTAAAATAGAATCCTTGACATATAGGAGTCATGGTTTAGCTGAAAATGGTAACTGTTCTTTACTGATTGACCAACGATCAGAAAACAGATCACAGCAAATTGAAATACAATGTGCTAAATGCATAAATAATTGTAAATACTCCTTAATAATATGTAATGGTCAAAAAAAAGGTTTGATCACCCATTAGTGTTCTCTTTATTTTTATTAAAACATATTATGGCATTATGTAGATAGCTATAGGACATTTCTTTAATTGGCCACATGTAAATTTAATAACAATGATACTGAATTCTTGTCAGATTTTCTCATAAAATTAACTAATTAAATTTCCATTAACAAAACTGTCGAGTTCAAAAAGAATTCCTTGCACAAATACAATTATAAACCCTCGGATCTGTAAGAACAAATTTAAGCTCAGAAGAGTTCCATTAGGCCTGCAAAAGCCCCTATGACACGAGGGAGCCGCAAGGACCTCACAGTGGTTCAGTTCTAATGTGGATGACTTTGGGGATTTTCTTGCCAAACAGAGCATTGCTGCTAAGAATGGAGCCCACTTACAATATCCTGAAGCCTTTTAAAAGCCAGTCACCAAGATGGAGAGGCAAAGATGCACTATATGTAAAAACCTTCCTCAACTGTCAAAGCCCTCATCCCATGGTGAGCCTGGAGAGAAACAAACCTGAGCCAGTAGTCTTCCCCTCATCAGGCCCTTGGCCCTTGGGAGCCCGGAAAGCCTATTATAATGGACTGTCAAGAGAAGACGGCTGCAGCGCTAATGTCCTTTACATTTTATAAGAAAAAGAAAAAGTAAGCCAGACCATATCGCCAAGATCTGCTTCTCAATGCAATGCTATTCTAACCAAGTCAGAACATATATAAAAGATGGACAATGGAGTAAGCCTGGAGACAAGCATTATGTTTTCTTACAGCATCTGTTTTTCTAGAAGTTCGGTGGGAAAGCATTATTTTATATTTAATCAGACACAGATTCCTCATGAATTTTTATAATAAATCAGGATATCTAAAAATATATGTCCTTCTCTGGGACTGTACTTCAGATCCCAGGAATTCTGTGTTTATGCTCGTTTTCTGAAACTTTGGTGGGGAGTTTGAGTACTCAATGTGACAACATGTTCCCATAAGTTAAAGACAAATGCAAGTTCTGTGATTTTTATGTTCTGAATTTGCATGCATTTCTCTTATCTCTCCAGTCCTTTGGCACACACAAAAGCAAACTCTAGCTGCAACAAATGTGGGGTTCACTTTGCCCTCCCCTCAACTCCCAGGTTCCACACACTTCTATTCCCTTTTAGAGTAAAAAAGGATTTTATGTTCTTATGTTTTGCCTTTCCTTGAGGACACAGAGCTTCACAAGATCATACACAACAGCTGGTAAGATCCCCACAAGGCAAATGCAGATGGTGATGTTAGTCACCCACACGTTGTCTGTCTGCCCAGACACGAACCTCAGGTGCACAGTTTTATACCAGTGAAATGGGGGTATCTGCATGCCAGCAAAAAGCAGACTTATAAAAGGTATGATGCTGCCTCCCACCCATCCACGCAGGCTCTGAATCAAGAGCACAGTGGTCCAACAGAATCTTAGCTGACCAAAGGTCCCATGATTAATTGCTGCTGCTGCTGCTAAGTCGCTTCAGTCGTGTCCGACTCTGTGCGACCCCATAGACAGCGGCCCACCAGGCTCCCCCATCCCTGGAATTCTCCAGGCAAGAACACTGGAGTGGGTTGCCATTTCCTTCTCCAATGCATGAAAGGGAAAAGTGAAAGTGAAGTAGCTCAGTCGTGTCCTACTCTTCGCGACCCCATGGTCTGCAGCCTACCAGGCCCTTCCATCCATGGGATTTTCCAGGCAAGAGTACTGGAGTGGGGTGCCATTGCCTTCTCCAAGTGATTAATTGCTAGATAAATAGAAAAGAAACTACTCTGGTTTTTCCAAGGGGGATGACTGCAAGTCAAGGAGCAATAGTGGTCTAGATGTTTGAGTTTCAGGTCCGTGTGGACCGTGGACTCATCGAAGATCAGACATCCATCTTTACATCCCTCGTACCGCTCACGGTTGCTAGGAAGGAGGAGGAAGTACAAATGAATGTCCGAGGAATGATAACTAAAGGCACAAATAACTGTTAGAAGTTTTTAGTCTGAAAGGTGAAAGCCCAGGCAAAGTCTAATAGAATTATTAGGGTTAGAATTCCAACTTCTATTAACTGTCAGATTGTGGGTAAGTTGTTTAAACTCACCGAGCCTCTGTTTCCTCATGTATAAAATAACATATCTCAGAAAGTTGCTGAAAGAACTAAATTACAAAAAATAGCCAGTGTATAATGAGAAATGGAGTGATTGCCCCAAGTAGACACCAAATAATTTAATCTTTCTAACAGAGCAGTTCAGCTTCCCCTGTGTAATAGAACTCAGAGTGGAAAGCCAGGCATGAAAAATAGAACGTTTATCTGGACAATTATGAACAAATGAACTGAACTGAGAAAGAGTACAACTTGGGCCCAGAGATATTGGTTTTGCCTTGATTTTGGGCTTACAAGCTACATGAGGCTGAGCGAGTCATTTAACTTCTGTTATTCTTAGTTATATCAGTCAAAATTATGAATATTAATGTTTATAGTTTTATATTTATATATTTTATAATACATTAAAGTTATAGTATTTACGGGTTTTATTTTTTAATTAATTTGTGTTGGAGTATAGTTGCTTTACAATGCTGTGTTAGTTTCCGCTGGACAGCAGAATGAACCAGCCATACGTATACATTTGTCCCCTTCCTTTTGGACTTCCTTCCCGTTCAGGTCACCACAGAGCATTAAGTAGAGTTCCCTGTGCTATGCTATGTTCTCATTAGTTATCTACTTTATAGATACACTGTTGATACTATATATAAAATTTTTATACATTTTGCTCATCCCTATAAGGAGGTCCACTTTGAGACTTTGTATGGTCAGATGTAACCATGATTGGTCAACAGTGAAACACTGTACAAACATATATCCGCTGTTGTTCAGTTGCTCAGTCGTGTCCAACTCTTTGCGACCCCATGGAGTACAGCACACCAGGCTTTCCTGTCCATCACCATCTCCCGGAGCTTGCTCAAACTCATGTCCATTGAGTTGGTGATGCCATCCACCCACCTCATCCTTCTCCTCCTGCCTTTTATCATTTTCATACTGTTCATGGGGTTCTCAAGGCAAGAATGCTGAAGCAGTTTGCCATTCCCTTCTCTGAGAACACTGGAGTGGGTTGCCATGCCCTTCTCCAGGGGATCTTCTCAACCCAGGGATCGAACCCAAGTCTCTCACATTGCAGGCAGATTCTTTATAGTCTGAGCCACCAGGGAAGCCCACGAATACTGGAGTGGGTAGCCTATCCCTTCTGCAGAGGCTCTTTCTGACCCAGGAATCGAACCAGGGTCTCCTGCATTGCAGGCAGATTCTTTACCAGGTGAGCTACCAGCTGGTATCATCCAAACATAAGACATTATTATGTATCAAGATGTTTTGAACTGCTAAATAGAAAAGGGGAGTAAATACCTGGATCATTTAGTAGGCAAGATGGCTTATAGTAAGATTTCTCTTACTGCGGGAGAAAGGAAATCAGGCTTCCAAGGTTAGAAGTCAGTGTTTCTAACTTTAGATCCAATAGGCTAACAGGTCTCATCTTGAATGCTTGGAAAACTAAAGTGAGAAAAACTCTGAGGATGTGCCTGTGTCCAATTAAAAAGAACATCATTGTAGCTCAATGCTGGCTGCTAAGGATGGAGGAGGTAGGAGTGTCAGCGGGTGTGCTGTGAATTTTCCCTCCTAACACATTACATCCTGTCTGCCCAAAATATTCCTGACAATCTACTTCTTGAAACCCTCTGTTCTGTGAACCCTCACTTGCCTGGTTTGCCAGTGGCTTTGAATGTTCTTTCTTTGCTTTCTGGCACGTCTTGCTTCCTCCCATCATCTTTATTTTCATTATGCTGGGTCTAAACTCATTTCCTGAGGGACTTCTTTCATGCTTGTGAGAATTCCCATATGAATCCTAAATGTACACGTATTGCCCTGATACATGTACATATTTCTTAGGTCATTATCACCTCGATTCAATATGTATAAATATTTATACATCATCTTTCTTCTATCTCCTTCACCAAAATGAACCGTTCCTCTTTCCTAATATATTTCATTTGTCTCAGGCAGTGAAATACATTTTTTGTAGAGAGTTATAAACTTGAGATATATTCTATTATATTGGAGGAAATGGAATCACAGTCAAGTCACGGTTTCCCTGTTTCCCTAGGGTACAGTATAAGCCCTGGGGGTTTCATGTAGTTACCATGAGGAGTGAAAACCATGTCCTTGCTCTAATCTATTTATGCTGCCATCTCCTGAGACTTTCAGAATGCTCATCACTGGCCTTCAGGGATCAAGCCATGCACTTGATCCCCTTCAGGGATCAAGCTGTTGAACAAACCCTTATTTGGGCTTCCCAGATGGCACTAGTGGTAAAGAATCCCCTTCCCAATACAGGAGATGCAAGAGATGAGGGCTCAATCCCTGGGCCAGGAAGATCCCCTGGAGAAGGAAATGGCAACCCACTCCAGTATTCTTGCCTGGAGAATCCCATGGGCAGAGGAGCCTGGAGGGCTATAATCCAGTGGGTCGCAAAGAGTCGGACATGACTGAGCACATACACACAAACGATCATTTACATCTGCTAGGACCTGTTAGGATTCTGTGGTTCCTTATGGTTAGGAATTTCTTCAATGAAGAGCAAAAATGAAGGGGAGAAGAAGGGGAAAGTAAATACCACGTAAAATATATTAGTTCCTATTTCAAAACAAAAATGTTTTCTGACTTTACTTCTGAAAGCAATGGAGTAACAGGAACAGTTTCCCCTCTCTCCTGATACAAACAAAAATGGACACCATATTCTTTTAAACTTTTTAAGACCTTGGACAGTGAAGGTCAGTGAGAGATGGGATTCCCTGAGAGACAGGAAGCCAATAAGGTGAGCACCACAGTGGCTCACTACCACCCAGTCTACTTCCTGAAGAGTTTCCAGACTGCACAAAATTAAACTCAAAATGGCTTAAAGTCATAAACATAAGTCATGACACCGTAAAACTCCTAGAAAAGATCATAGGCAAAACATTCTGTGACATAAATCATACCAATGTTCTCTTAGGTCAGTCTCCTAAGGCAAAAGAGGTAAAAAAAAACCAAAAATAAATAAATGGGACCTAATCAAACCTACAGGCTTTTTCACAGCAAAGGACACCATAAACAAAACAAAAAGATAACCTAAGAATGGGAGAAAATATTTGCAAGTGATGCAACATTTGGCTTAATTTCCAACAAAGGCTTAATTTCTTAAATACAAAAACATCTCATACAACTCAATATCCAAAAAAAAAAAAAAAAACTGATAGAAAAATGTGCAGGAGACTTAAATAGACATTTCTCCAAAAAAGAAATGCATATAGCCAATAAGCACATGTAAAGATGATCAACATCACAAATTATTAGATAAATGCAAATTGACAGTGAGGTACCACCTCCTCACACCGATCAAAACGAACGTCATTAAAAAGACTACAGATAAGTGCTGAAGAGGGTGTGGAGAAAAGGGAAACCTCTTACACTGTTGGGGGGATTGTAAGTTGGAAAACAGTTCCTCAGAACACTAAAAATAGAATTACCATATGATCCAGAAATCCCACTCCTGGGCATAATCCAGACAAAACTACAATTCAAAAAGATACATGCACCTCAATGTTCATAGCTCTATTCACAGGAGCCAAGACGTGGAAACAAACTAAATGGCCATCGATAGATGAACAGATGCAGGGGTGGTACATATATACGCTGGAATACTACTCAGCCGTTGAAAGGAATGAAATAATGCCGTTTGCAGAGTGGATGCAACTAGAGATCACACTAAATGAAAGACAGGAAGCTACCTTGTGATATCACTTATACATGGGATCTAAAATATGACACACATGAAACAGAAACACAATCACAGGCATAAAGAACAGACTGATGGTTGCCAAGGGGGAGGGGCTGCGGAAGGGAATGAGTGGGAGGTTGGCGTTAGCAGATGTAAGCTTTTATGTAGAGAATAGATAAACAGCAATGCCCCACTGTAGAGCACAGATAACTATATTCAATATCCTATGATAAACCATAATGGAAAAGAATATTAAAAAGAATGTTTATATATATACATAACTGAATCGCTTTGCTGTACAGCAGTAATTGACACAACATTGTAAATCAACTATACATCAATAAAAAATAAATTTAAAAATGAGGAAAATTCGTAAGAGGCCAAAGGAAGAAGATAAATTACCTACAGAGGAACAATGAGAAGACCAATAAATTTCTGGTTGGAAGCAATGCAAGTCAGAAAAATGTGATGCAACGTTTTTAATTACTGAAAAAAATTTAAAATTAACCTAGAATCTATACCCAGTGGAAATATCTTTCGAAAATGAATATGAAATAGACTTTTTCTCATCTACAGAAGCTGAAAGAATTTATCACTAGCAGACTTACTCTACAAGGTGAGTTTTTTAAAAATAAAGTCCTTCAGGCAGAAGAACTAAGATACTAGGTAAAAAATTGGTTTTACAAGGAGAGGAGTAATGAGCACCACAAAGAATATTTATGTGGGCATATATAAAAGACTTTTTTCCTATTCCTGAAACTTCTGTCAGAGATGACTACTTTATACAAATGGTAAAATACTGTGAGGCTTATAGCATACCTAGAATTAAGCATGTGACTGCTCAGTCAGTCGTGCCCAACTCTTTGTGACCCTTTGGTCTTAGCCTGCCAGGCTTCTCTGACCAAGGGATTTTTCAGGCAAGAATACTGGAGTGGGTTACCATTTCCTCCTCCAGGGGCTCTTCCTGACCCAGGGATCGAACTCACCTCTCCTGCAATGACAGGTAGATTCTTTACCACTGAGCCACCAGGGAAACCAAGAATTAAGCTTAATGGGCACTTACAACTAAAACGTGTAAATGCTAGGCAATAATTTCATGATAGTTGCTAAAGCACAGTAATGATTACAAAGTGAATAAAAGCTGGGACTTCCTTGATGACCCAGTGGAAAGGACTCTGCACTTCCACTACAGGGGGTGTGGGTCTGTTCCCTGGTTGGGACACTAAGATTTCACAGGCCATGCATTGCCGCAAATAAATAAAAGTTTGTGTATTAGTTTCCAAGGATTGCTGTAATAACTACCACTAACTGAATGGGTTAAAACAACAGCGACTTATTGCCTCACAGTTCTGGAGGCTAGAAGTTCAAAATCAGGGTGTTGGCAGGACCACATTCCCTCTGAAACCTGGGGAATCTTCCTGGCCTCGTCTTAGCCTCTGACAGTTTGTCAGCGATCTCTGGCACCCTTGGTTCGGAGCTGTGTAAACTACATTTTCTGCTTCACGTGGCGTCCTTCCTGTGTATCTGTCTTTTCTATGAGACACCGGTCATTTTGGACTTGGGGCTCACCCTACTCCACTATGACCTCATCTTAGCTATGCACACCTACAATAACTGCATCCCCAAGTAAGTTCACATTCTGAGATGGTAAGGATTTCAGTAAGGATTTCAGCACACCTTTTTAGAGTAACACAATTCAACTCATACAATTGGTAGCCCTGAAGATTTTTCTGAGACAATCTTCCTAGATTCTGATATCTTTAGAGTATATAAAGGTACATAGGCATTTTTGTTGTATTTTACCAGGTAAGCAAATAACATGGGATCAGAGTTACGTATATTGTTGATTTTCTTTTCAGCACACCAGAGTGACAGGATTCAACAGCAATACTAACATTCAGTGCTCCTCTGGGTTTCAAGATCCTCTGTGAATAATTTTTGACAAATCATTCTCTAAAAAATATCAACTTTAGAAAAGCTGCAACCCACACAGAACTGTTCCACCTTCAGACACAGTAGACAATTAAAGTGTCAATTCAAATCTAATAATAATCTAATAATAAACTACCATCTTTAAATATTAATATATTATTCTTGGGTATAGGAAGAGTGTCAAGATCTAGGCACTTTACATATTGCTTTTCAGGTAAACAAGGCCTCTAATGTATAATTCACATTATTAAAGGACATAATCACCAAGTGTTTGGTAAGTCATTTCACAGAATACTGACTGGGCATCTCCATTGCTAAAAATTACATGTATTTGTTTTAAAAAATTATTTAATATAGCTGCTTTACAATGTTGTATTAGGTTCTGCTGTACAACAAAGTAAATCAGCCATGTGCTGATTTAGTCACTCAGTCATGTCCGACTCTTTGCCACCCCATGGACAGTAGCCCTCCAGGCTTCTCTGTCCATGGGGATTCTCCAGGCAAGAATACTGGAGTGGGTTGCCATGCCCTCCTCAATACATATACACATATCCCCTCTTTTTGGATTTCCTTCTCATCGAGGTCACCACAGAGTACTGAGTCGAGTTCCATGTGCTGTTGAGTAGATTCTCAATAGTTGTCCATTTTATACATAGCAGTGTGTATATGTCAATTCCAAGTCTCCCAGTTCATCCCAACCCCACTTTCCTCCCTTGATGTCCATATGATTTTTCTCAATGTCCATGTCTCTATTTCTGCTTTGCAAATAGGTTCATCTGTATCATTTTTCTGAAAACCATAATTCCAGAAGACACATCCACCCCAGTGTTTACTACAGCACTATTTACAACAGCCAGGATGTGGAGGCAACCTAAATGCCCGTGGACAGAGGAATGGATAAAGATTATACAATGGGATATTACTCAGCCATAAAAAGGAATGAAATTGTGCCATTTGCAGAGACATGGATGGACCTAGAGCCTGTCATACAGAGTGAAGTAAGTCAGAAAGAGAAAAACAAGCAAGTCTACTTGGCTCATATATGTGGAATCTAGAAAACTGATACAGATGAACCTATTTGCAAAGCAGAAAGAGAGACATGTGTATTATTCAAATAGAGTTTAATAGCAACTTCTCTGATAAAGACTCCTTGTTTTTAATTCAAATCTCACTGAGGAAGGAGAAATTATTAATAAAGATTAAAATAACCACTTGGTGAGAGGGTAAAACAAGAAAGTTAAGAAAAAAGTAAGCCAACACTCAGAGAAACTTTCATTGCATAGAAACTGAACTACTAAGAGGGCATTTTAAAGGAAATGAGTACAGGTAAAATCAGAGCAGATTTTGGATAAAATCTAATTTTATCCAAGTGATAAAGATTTTGTCCAAGTTTGAATGCTGGCCAAGATACTACTAATTACCAGGAAAAGGGGCAAATTACACACAGAAATGTTCAATAAATTTTAGAAGTTATCATTATCTTATAACCCTTGCAGTCCTAATGATGCAAATTACACATACCAATCATTTAATAAAATTAGGTTCTACTTATGTTGCTGCTGCTGCTATATAATCATAAGTCATGTCCAACTTTTTGCAACCCCATGGACTGTAGCCCACTAGGCTCATCTTTCAGTGGGATTTCCCAGGCAAGAATACTGGAGTGGGTTGCCATTTCCTTCTCCAGGATCTAATTGTGTTACATTAATACAGTTTACATACAACAGTAATTTCATAAATATTAAGCTTTATTATAATTATTATCACAGAGGAGACAGAGAAGTCTGTGCTTTAGAGAATATTAAGAAATTTATCAGATTCCAGTCCAAGATGGGGGATTTTGAGGTGGTGCCAGTAGTAAAGAATCTGCCTGCCAATGCATGAGACACAAGAGACATGGGTTCAATCCCTGGGTTGGCAAGGTCCCCTGGGGGAGGAAATGGCAACCCACTCCAGTATTCTTACTGGAAAATCCCATGGACAGAGGAGCCTGGTAGGCTACAGTCCACGGGGTGGAAAAGAGTCGGAGGCAACTGACCATGCACGCCAGTCCAAGATGGTGGCATAGAAGGCTCCTGAACTTACCTCCTCCCATGGACACACTGAATCTACACTATTCATGGAGCAATCACCTCTAAAATCAATCCAGAAACTAGCTGAGTGACTCCTAGGCATCAGGCAAATGAGAATATACCCTTATTAAAATAAGTATTGACAGGCTGGGACACACTTCTGCCCTAAATCCTATCCCTGGTACAGTGATATCCAATCAGGAGAGAACTCACATCTCCTCACAATGAGAACTCAATTTTCTCACTGCAGGATGAGGGGTTAGGACCCAACATCTAGCACCCCAACTTTTAAGACTTCCACTTGAGGGATGGGCACCCCAGACATCTTGCCCTGAAAGTCAATGAGACATGCACCCATGAAGTGCACAAGACGACAGCAAACAAAGAAACGGTTTTTAACTAGATGCAGATAATCACTGTGGCTACCACTCACCCAGGCCTTAGTGCAGAGAGGCCACACAGACATACCCAGGTCCGAGGCTTCTTCATAAAAAGACCTATATGCATACTTTCAAAGTTGTAGGCAGGGGGTCAGGCTTCTAATTTAGCACCCATCTAGGGGCTAACTGCAAGGGATCAGAAAGGCCAGTGGGCACTTGTTCTCTTTATTCCCAGTGATCAAGATACAAGGAAATTCACTACAAAATTCTGCTCCTTATAACTTGTGCGTACTCAGTCACGTCTGACTCTTTACAACCCCATGGGCTGTAGCCCACCAGGCTCCTCTGTCTGTGGGGTTTTCCAGGCAAGAATACTGTAGTGGGTTGCCATTTCCTCCTCCAAGGGATCTTCCCAATCCAGGGATTAAACCCATGCTTCCAGCGTCTCCTGCATTGGCAGACGAACTCTTTACCACTGAGCTACCTGGGAAGCCCACCCTATATAACTTAGCAGTTCAATTTATAATGTAGCTTTCCTGAAGTTTAAAACAAAACAAGTATTATTCATTCTATCAAATGTGTGAAATAGCATGGATATCTTAGCAGTGGTGGAATGTTAAAGTCTTGGTCTCCTGAGACCAATAACATGTCAGAGCAATGTTTGTGGAGACATCTCACCCAGTCTGTGTCACTGACAGGCTAGGTGAACCTGAGGTTAGTTCTTTCTGAGCTTCATTAATTCATCTTTATAGATTGAAAAAGGTTCCAAACTCATTGAGCTGTTTGATTAATTCATGCAAAGATCGGAGTGACTGATACATATAAAACATATAATAAATGTTTTTTTTTTCTTATTGTTGTTGTTGTTGATGGTATTGTTATTATTATTCTGAACTAGAAAGATCCTAAAAAAAAAAAAAAAAACACCTTGGTATCAACACAGGGATATCAACTCCTCTATCTCATTATCCTATGCAGTGTGCAATTCTGATCAAATTTAAAAGAGCTTCTGAGAAAATAGTTGGAAAAATAATGTGAAATTAAATATAACTTAGCCATATTGCTCCAAAATAAACAACATTATGTCTTTTATACTGAAAATTCAATCCACCATGTCAATCTAGTGCACTGTGTGTTGCTTAGTAAATAATGTTAAGCAGTTGATCCATCAAACATGCTTAGGATAGACAGCTGATTCACCTTGAAACTAAAGGACAGGGAAGTCTGTGTTAGAGATGAAAGTTTCCTTCTGCCAATAACCACAAAAAGAGAACTCAAACTCTGAAACTCTGTTTCCTCTTTTACATAACTTGAGTTCAGTGCCTACTGGTAATGTCTACAAGCAGTCTGGCAAAGATGTTTTCTCTTCTATCTACACCTACTTATCTTTCAGGAAGGAGAATTATGTGCCCGTGGCAGGCATTCAGAGCCACTCTTCTATAATCTTAGAATGCCCATCTCTCACCTGGGTCTGTGGGTTATTTAACACTGTTTAATTGACTCAGACACAATTATGGTCACTAGTACAAAACAATACTTTTCCCTTTGACATTGAGTTTATAGTTATCTTCATTTGGTTGTCTCAAATATGCATTAGTCACACCATTTGGTCTTGACAGCTTTTTTGGGGGGATGTTGATTTTGTTTTCTAAGTTACATAGATACAAAAGATTAAAAATAAGATAGCATATTCTTAGTGGGAACACGCTTCTGGGTGTCTTGGATAAGACCTTTTCTCATAAGTAAAAGCAAAACATAATTTGGAAAAGTGGAGAATCAAGGGAGTCCTAAATGTCAAACAAAGTCCTGGACACAAGGCAGGGACCTTATGAAGTGGCTGTCGTTCCCATGACTGGCCTCCAAACATTCACTGCTCCTGTGAATCATTTGTTAAATATTCAAAGATTCTAAGTCCCTGGAAGGAGTGTTGACTTGTCAATGAAGCTCCATCAGAATCCATAATAGAGGCAGCAGTGGGAGGTAAGAATAGGAGACTGGAACCAAAAGCGACCCTCCATCTGGGACAACACACAGTGGATTATTCTTTTTAGCAGGAAAGTGGCAAGCCACTGGTACAGGAGATGGATGCCAGACCTTCTCCCAAATGGCAGCTATTCTCTATGAGCAGTGATACTCATACTAATAGTGATCTTCTTTGCATTAGATTTAATAGAATTATAAAATATTTATCACAATCTCATCAGTCACCCCTGCAAACCTATGGGATGCATATCATTATGTTTATTTCATAAATGCTCAAGTAAGTGCCTTTTCCATGGTCTGTCCCTGGTGGTTCAGATGGTAAGGAATCTGCCTGCAGTGCAGGAGACCTGGGTTCAATCCCTGGGTCAGGAAGATCCTTTTGAGAAGGGAATGGCTACTCACTCCAGTATTCTTGCCTGGAAAACATCATGGACAGAGGAGCCTGACGACTAGGGCTACAGTCCATGGGGTTGCAAAGTGTCGGACATGACTGAGGAACTAACACTTTCCACAGTCACATGACTTTGATATGTTTGAGTCAAGACTCATACACTATGCAAACCATGTACTTTTTCACTAAATAGTTGTTGTATAAACAAATGGATAGGTGGTAACTTTACAGAATTATATAAGCATATCACCTCTTAGAAACAGGTTCATAAATGGAAGGATGCTTTTAAAACATTTGGCCCAAAACCTTTATCCTAAAACTCAGGAAACAAACCATGAATCAGTATGATTGACCTAAGGATAAACCGCCAAGACCGAAATTCAGGTTTACTGAAACTTAGTATCACACTCGTATCCCTACATCTTATCCCTATTGCCTTACCCAGGTACCCCACTTATATATGATTGGGCATCACTGTTCTTATCCCATGAAAGGAAAAGAGAAATATAATAGAGTCCATGCTCTCTGCGAGCTCATGGGCAACTTGAAAGTATTTCTTGTGCATCAGACCAACCTTGAAGGACTTTCAGATACTGCCCAAGGGATCCAGGGCTGCTCTCCTTATGGAAACCCATTCTCTCTAGATGCTACCAAACCTGGAGATTGCTCTCCCACACAGCTTGCTCTGGAAGGCTTGTTACAAATCCACCAAAGCCATAATGACACAGTGAACAAAGGATCCTTCCCCAAGCCTCTAGTCATCAATATAAAGTGACCAGTCCCAAGTCAGACAAGCGTCCCTAATTGGAATGAACTTCCCATATTAGCAAGCATCTAGGGCAGCTCTCTCCAATCTTTTTGAAACCAGGGACAAGTTTTGTGAAAGACAGCTTTTCCATGACTGGGGAGAGGGATGATTTTGAGATGATTCAAGCACATTACATCTATTGTGTACTTTATTCCTAATGCAGCCAGTGACCTAACAGGAGGTCCCGGTCCACAGCCCAGAAGTTGGAGACCCCTGATCTAGAGTGATTAGCCCTATACCACTGTTTGATTTGTG
>NW_011494917.1:5285120-5288820 GCF_000754665.1 Bison bison bison | reverse complement strand
ATAGTGGTTAAGCGGAGAAGGCAATGGCACCCCACTCCAGTACTCTTGCCTGGAACATCCCATGGACGGAGGAGCCTGGTAGGCTGCAGTCCATGGGGTCGCTAACAGTCGGACACGACTGAGCGACTTCACTTTTTCACTTTCATGCATAGGAGAAGGAAATGGCAACCCACTCCAGTGTTCTTGCCTGGAGAATCCCAGGGATGGGGGAGCCTGATGGGCTGCTGTCTATGGGGTCGCACAGAGTCAGACACGACTGAAGCGACTTAGCAGCAGCAGCAAGTGCAGTTCAGAGAAGCCTCTGAAGACCAGGCTACTGTTTCAATTTGCAGGCTCTCAATTTCAAGTACCAGAATACCCCAAAGTGGCTTAAATCTTAAGGATTTATAGTTTCCTGTGGTACACTGGTAAATGTTTAACATCTGACTCTCCAGAGGATTAACATCCTTGATTTGTAGCATTTGTAATTTCCATGGTATAAATACTCTCAACAGGGATGATTTCATCCTACCAATGCTGTTAAGGCAGAATTGGGAGATGCACACAATGGATTCCCACCAGGAAAGTTGGTTCCAGCATGTCACACAACAAGTCCACCATGGAAGATTCTGGGGTTAGCTCACTGCTTAAACAAAGTCACGAAGAACCCAAGTCTCTCTGCTTTCGTCTTCCACCATCCTCAGAATACTGGCTGTTACTCTCAGGCTTGACTCTTCATGGTTGCAAGATGGCTGCCTCTGCTCAGAGAGTATGTACTCACACAAGTGCATGCAAAGGCAGGAAGGCAGGCTTCCCTGCCGGTTTCTTTTTATTGGGATGGAAACCTTTCCCAAAAGTGACTCAGCCTATTCATTGGCCAGGATTGAGTCAGAAGCCAGACACTAACTGCAGGAGAGGCTGGAAAAGTGGTTTAAATGGCATTTTCAGCAGCTTTAGTGGGAATAGATCCCAACCATCACAGAGGAAATCGAGTTGGGGAACAGGAAAGGGGAAGGGATGTCACTTTGTCAACTACTACGACAGAAAAGTTTGCCACTGTGCCTGATAAAGTTTTATTTGAAAATGAGCTGTCTATTAGAACGTAACTCAAGCACAAATTGCAACTTGTCTGTGTCCTTGATTGCATTTGGGAGGCTCATCTAAAGCAAGACTGATGAAACCACCCTTGAAACTAAGCGTTTATTTCTATTAGCCAGCCAGCCATCTCACC
The DNA here is from genome assembly GCF_000754665.1 of Bison bison bison. Lineage (NCBI taxonomy): Eukaryota > Metazoa > Chordata > Mammalia > Artiodactyla > Bovidae > Bison > Bison bison. The sequence goes on along the minus strand of NW_011494917.1, from coordinate 5,287,610 downwards.
TTTCTCTGGAGTAACAGTTAACAGTTTCTCCTTTCTCTCAGAAGTGGCTACTTTTATAAGCTGTTGGGAAAATTTTCTATAGCTTTTTACATGAAGTTCTTACAATCGGAAACTGGAGATACCTGCTTCTCTAGAAGGCAGTCATGTGCCCAATACTTGGTTATCAGCTCTATCAGTTACACTGATCCCTTGTAGCCACTAAGTTTGACCCTTCCCAGCTCATAAGTAAAACAGTTGTCTGGAGATTCTGAATTATATGGGTTGAATGAGTAGTTGGTACCATGGACAGAACAATGAACTGAATGTCTGAAGACCCCTACTAGTTCTAATCCTGCTACCAACTGGCTGTGTGAGCTTGGACAGGTCATTTATCCTTTGCAACCTTGTCTTCTTTATCTCTGAACAGAGGGAATTTTAGGAGATGATCTTTAAGTTTCATCTAGGTCAAAAGTTCTGTGGTTCAAATTATTAATAAGCCAAAATCAAGATGCTGAGTCCCTAGGTAACTTGGGCAAGCACATTAACCTGTCTGGGTCTTGGCTTGTTTACTCACAAATGTGTGTAATAGAGTGAGGTGTATTATCACCTGTCTGTACATATAAAATAAGTTAGACTTGAGGAGGACATAGAAACCTGCTCCAGTATTCTTGCCTGGAGAATCCCATGGACAGAGGAGTCTGGTGGGCTACAATTCGTGGGGTTGCAGAGTCAGACACGACTGAAGCGACTTAGCATGCACATTTTTCAATGACAGGTTGAAAAATGAAACACTGAGCAGAAACAATAGCCAGTTAATAAAATATAAAGGCACAACCCTCTGTCCTGGTGATGGGCAAATGCTGTCATATAGCTCCAAAGATAGGTGTGATTCAGGCAAGCAGTAATCTGATGAAGCAGAATGAAATCAGGCAGATCTAATCTTTTATAAACCTACTTCCAAGAGATAATATGCTTTGGTATTAAAGGAAAAGATCCAAAAAAGGTTTCTTAAAAACAGAAAAAAAAAAAAAAAAAGACAACTTGTGCACGGAAAATAGTTCATTGCAACTTCATTTGACAAGTGGATTATTCCAAAAGCTCAAGTACAGCAAGATCTTTGGAACTCAGAAGTTGCTGTTACAGGATTAGTCTCCCTGGAGTGGACTATAAATGTTTTTTAGTCACAAGGTGCTTTCAGAGGAGTTTGGCTCTTGTGACCTGAGGGAGGGTGGTATAAGACAAAGCAGCAAGGATGGAAATCAAGCCTTGTTGCCAGCACAGTTGTGAAACCAGGCATATTGCAGGCAAATACAACCTCTTGATTTTTTATTTAGTAGTTTTTGTTTGTTTGTTTTTATCCCCATATGTAAACATGACCCAGTAAGTTGAGTTTAAGAGCCTCTTTTATCCCTATCACTGAAGCCAAACCTAAGTTATCAGCTCTTCCTGGCTCCATCTTCTATCCTGGACCTACTCAGTCATTCATGGCAGGGAGCACGCCCAGGAGGGAGCATGTCCAGGCTGGAACTGCGCCTGCTCCATATTTGTAAGCCTGCTTCAGGAAAGGAAAGAGAATTTTGCATGTGTCCCTCCACTCCCAACCAAGAGAACTACCACCTCTCACACCTTCCCCTAGTAGAAGGCATCCTGTCTCCTCCTTCCCTCTGTTTCTGCCCCATACATGCTATCAGCTATACCCTTCTACAAACAGAATTCCCTTGAGAGGTAGAGCAGGGCCATAGATATCTATGGTTGTCAAGAGGAACTAGGACTTCTTCAGTTGGTGGGAACATCCACTGGGGATGACCATGGCAAGAGAGAAAGCCAGGTCGTTGTAAACTGACATTCTCTCATGGAGGTCTTTCTGGATATACCTATATATAAAGCTCCAGTTCTTCCTCAGTCTCTTGTGAGCATGAAACATCCAACCAATACTCAAGGGTGGGTATATTCATCAATTGAATGTTGAGATAGATGTAAGTTAAACTAGAAAAATGTTTTTTTGCTTTTAAAATCTTTTTTGCTCTTTTTCTTTTTTCTTTATTTTAATTGGAGGCTAATTACTTTACAATATTGTGGTGGCTTTTGCCATAAATTCACATGAATCAGCCATGGGTGTATATGTGTTCCCCATCCTGAACCCCCCTCTCACCTCCCTCCCCATCTCATCCCTCAGGGTCATCCCAGTGCACCAGCCCTGAGCACCCTGTCTCATACATCGAACCTGGATGATCTATTTCACATATGATAATATACATGTTTCAATGCTATTCTCTCAAATCATCCCACCCTCACCTTTTCCCACAGAGTCCAAAAGTCTGTTCTTTACATCTGTGTCTCTTTTGCTGTCTCGCATATAGGGTCATCGTCACCATCTTTCTAAATTCCATATATATGCATTAATATACTGTATTGTTGTTTTTCTTTCTGGCTTACTTCACTCTGTATAATAGGCTCCAGTTTCATCCACCTCATTAGAACTGATTCAAATGTATTCTTTTTAGTGGCTGA
>NW_011494917.1:5284610-5285020 GCF_000754665.1 Bison bison bison | reverse complement strand
GTAAAGCAACTATACCCTAAAAAAAAAAAAAAAAAAAACGGAAAGGAAAATGTACAGCTAAGGAATTGTTATAACCTGTAAACATCATCTAGCTCAAGATAGTTTCTCGAGTCCAGAAAGTTCCTTACTGCCTTTTCCTATTCTATATGCAACCCAGAGGTAACTTCTCTTCTAGTTTCTATAAACATGGATTAATTATGCTTCTTATTAAACTTCATCTGAACATACCATGACTAGTCACTCTAATTTGCCTGATACTGAGGGGTTTCCTGCATGTGGACTTTTCAGTGCTTAAAATCAGGGCAGCTGTTCATCCTATAAATCGAATCACCCCATACATATTCTTTTGTGTCTGGTTTCTTAAAACACAGTAATAGTATCTGTGAGATCTGCCAAGGTTGTTGAAAGTA
>NW_011494917.1:5259248-5284510 GCF_000754665.1 Bison bison bison | reverse complement strand
CATTAATATACTGTATTGTTGTTTTTCTTTCTGGCTTACTTCACTCTGTATAATAGGCTCCAGTTTCATCCACCTCATTAGAACTGATTCAAATGTATTCTTTTTAGTGGCTGAGTAATATTCCATTGTGTATATGTACCACAGCTTTCTTATCCATTCATCTGCTGATGGACATCTAGGTTTCTTCCATGTCCTGGCTATTATAAACAGTGCTGCAATGAACACTGGGATACATGAGTCTCTTTCAATTCTGGTTTCCTCGGTGTATATGCCCAGCAGTGGGATTTCTGGGTCATATGGCAGTTCTATTTCCAGTTTTTCAAGGAAATCTCCACACTGTTTTCCATAGTGGCTGTACTAGTTTGCATTCCCACCAACAGTGTAAGAAGGTTACTTTTTCTCCACACCCTCTCCAGCATTTATTATTTGTAGACTTTTGGATAGCAGCCATTCTGACTGACATGAGGTGGTACCTCATTGTGGTTTTGATTTGCATTTCTCTGATAATAAGTGATGTTGAACATCTTTTCATGTGTTTGTTAGCCATCTGTATGTCTTCTTTGGAGAAATGTCTATTTAGTTCTTTGGCCCATTTTTTGATTGGGTCTCTTATTTTTATGGATTATTAAGGTTGCCGGGAGAAATATCAATGACTCAGATATGCAGATGACACCACCTTTATGGCAGAAAGTGAAGAGGAACTCAAAAGCCTCTTGATGAAAGTGAAAGTGGAGAGTGAAAAAGTTGGCTTAAAGCTCAACATTCAGAAAACGAAGATCATGGCATCTGGTCCCATCACTTCACGGGAAATAGATGGGGAAACAGTGGAAACAGTGTCAGACTTTATTTTTTTGGGCTCCAAAATCACTTCAGATGGTGACTGCAGCCATGAAATTAAGACGCTTACTCCTTGGAAAGAAAGTTATGACCAACCTAGATAGCATATTCAAAAGCAGAGACATCACTTTGCCAACAAAGGTCCATAGTCGAGGCTATGGTTTCCCAGTGGTCATGTATGGATGTGAGAGTTGGACTGTGAAGAAAGCTGAGCGCCAAAGAATGGATGCTTTTGAACTGTGGTGTTGGACAAGAGTCTTGAGAGTCCCTTGAACTGCAAGGAGATCCAACCAGTCCATTCTAAAGGAGATCAGCCCTGGGTATTCTTTGGAAGAAATGATGATAAAGCTGAAACTCCAGTACTTTGGCGACCTCATGCAAAGAGTTGACTCACTGGAAAAAATTCTGATGCTGGAAGGAATTGGGGGCAGGAGGAGAAAGGGATGACAGAGGATAAGATGGCTGGATGGCATCACTGACTCAATGGATGTGAATCTGAGTGAACTCTGGGAGTTGGTGATGGACAGGGAGGCCTGGCATGCTGTGATTCATGGGGTCACAGAGTCAGACACAACTGAGGGACTGAACTGAACTGAAAGATCTAAATGTAAGACCAGAAAATCTTTTTGTTGTTACATTTTAAATGTTAACACTTGTTTTGCAAAAGCATCTTTGAATTTATTGCTCTATTTTTCCATCTCAGTGTATAGAATACAAAAAGAAAATTGAATGTTCTTTGGTTATGGGAGATCTTACTGGTCCCTAGGTTGTTCAGACCTTCAGTCATTACTTTTCTCTGTGCTCACTCCTAGACAAGCCTCTACTTCTCTAAGGCTCTATGTAATCTGTATTACCCCGAGACTTTTCCCAGAATACCTATTTGTATTACATCACTCTTGTGAGATTACTCGGCAAGAGAAGTGCACAAAGAATTCTAACTAATCAAGATTTTATTGTGCACCTCGACTTCTCCAAGCTGCAAATCATGATATTTGACTTAGGGAACACAACAGTATATACCTGCGTCCAGCACAGCGGGTGAGAAAGACCTGAAACGGGGGCAAGCACCTAATGAAAAGACAGACACATATAATTTGGCAAGCGGGGAGTCAGGGGGCCCTCCTGCTCTCCATGGCCGGAAGACAAAATGTTTCCTTTCAGCCTGTACTTTTATTGGCAGAGGTCACATGAGATCATTAGGGAATAGCTATACTGGGGAGTTTGATTAGCACAACTCGCCTGGAAAATCCCATGGGCGGAGGAGCCTGGTGGGCTGCAGTCCATGGGGTTGCTGAGGGTTGGACACGGCTGTGCGACTTCACTTTCACTTTTCACTTTCATGCACTGGAGAAGGAAATGGCAACCCACTCCAGTGTTCTTGCCTGGAGAATCCCAGGGACGGGGGAGCCTGGTGGGCTGCTGTCTATGGGGTCTCACAGAGTCGGACACGACTGAAGCGACTTAACAGCAACAGCAGCAGCAAAGAGGGAGTAAAGTTAAGGCTTTGCTGTTGATCAGAAACATCTTGTTTTGTTTCCATGGGGATGGTTGCAGGGGTAGGCAGTGAAGCGGAGCAGAGAGCACATCCCGCCCCAAGAATGTCCATTCAGCATGTTTACTAGGACAATCACGAGGGCGCAGTTCTCTGCACCCTCAGGTCACGGGGCAGGTTCTGGTCTCTGTTCCACCAGGCTGCAACATATATCTTATGTCTCCTTTTTAAAATCCTTTTTAGTGGTGATTAATCAGAAAATTTCGGTAAATTATTCCCAATCAGTTTTAGCACCAAATTAATATAGAGCATTTCTAGGGAAGGCTTGTTTTTTTCAAATTGTCTCCATACTTCTGGAAACTCTCCCCTGATTTAGCATTGGTAAATAAAATTCAAGATGATGGATGTCCTGGCCATCCGATTAAAGTTTTGGGGAGAACAAAGAATTTACCTCTGGAGGTCTCATTTTAGTGTCTGTCAACTACAAACAAACAGTTTAGAAATGTTACCCACTCAGTGGAGACATCTGATTTACAGTATCACTTCCTGTTTTTGATGGTAGTGTTTGTGTTGCTTTTACAATCTAAACACATTATAACAACAAACTGATGAGTCAGAAGTCAAAGTTGAAACTCCCTGAGCCCGGGTATCATTTGTCCTTTCCCTCTTTCCACCACTGTTCCTCCCCACCACTTTCACCCTGAGCCCATCTCATTCTATTCCCTCCAGTCATTCTCTTCTTTTGTCATACTTCAATAGCAGCAGCCACTTTTTACTGCCTCCTACGTTCCATCCCATCCCTTACAGGCTGCACCAGCCCAGGAGCTTCCTATAGTTTCCTATTTTTATTTTGAAACCTCTTTATTGAAGTATGATTGACACAGCAAAAGCTATACATATTTAATGTACAAAACTCAATACATTGGGAGATAAGCGTACATAGGAGACGCAGGAGACGCAGGTTCGATCCCTAGGTTGGGAAGATCCCCTGGAGAAGGAAATGGCAACCCACTCCAGTATTCTTGCCTGGGAAATCCCATGGACAGAGGAGCCTGGTGGGCTACAGTCCATGGAGTCTCAAAGAGTTGGATACAACTGAGCACACACACACACATGAAACTATCACCACCATCAAGGCTAGAAACATAGCCATCACCGTGAAAAGTTTCCTCTGACCCACTTTATTATTATTATTATGTGTACTAAGAACACTTAACATCTAACTCTTAGCAAATTTTATCTGTACAATACACTATCATTAGCTATAGGCACTGTGCTCTATGGGCTTCCCTGGTGGCTCAGTGGTGAAGAATCGCCTGCCAATGAAGGAGACAGAGGAGATGCAGGTTCCATCCCTGGGTCGGGAAGATCCCCTGGAGAAGGGCATGGCAACCCACTCCAGTACTCTTGCCTGGGAAATCCCATGGACAGAGGGGCCTGGCAGGCTATGGTCTCTGGGGTCACAAAAGAGTCAGTCGTGACTTAGCCACTAAACACAGACCACCAACACTATGCTGTATAGATCTCCAGAACCTATTTATCTTACATAACTGAAACTTTGTACCCTTTAATCATCACCTCCCTAGTTTCCCCTCCCCACAGTCCTTGGTAATCACCCTTCTGCACTCTGCTTCTAGGAGTCTGATTATTTCAGGTTCTGCATATAGGTGAGAACATACAGTATTTGTCTTCTATGTCCGGCTTATTTCACTGAGCATGTTACACTCCATTCCTGATATCAAAATGGCAGGATTTCCCTTTTTTTTTTAATGGCTGAATAATATTCCAAGAGAACATCCCATCCTGTCTTTATCCATTCATCTGTTGATGGACACTTAGGTTGTTTCCATATCTTACCTACTGTGAGTAGTGCTGCAATGCACACGGAAGTGCAGATATGTCTTGGAGATACTGATTTCAATTCTTTGGGCCTAAATACCCAGAAGTGGGATTGCTGGATCGTATGGTAGTTCTACTATTAATTTTTTAAAGGGCCTTCCATATTGCTTCCCATAATGATCATACCAATTTACACTCCCACCAACTATGTACCAAGGTTTCCTTTTCGCCACATTTTCACTAACACTTATTTAAAAAAAAAAAAAAAAATTAGCTGTCCTAACAGATGTGGGTGATATCCCATTGTGGTTTTAATTTGAATTTCCCTTATGATTAGTGATCCTGAATATTTTCTCATATATCTGTCATTTGTATGTCTTCGGGAAAATGTCTATGTGGTCCTTTGCCCATTTTTAATTACTTAGCTTTGTGCTATCAAGTTACAGAATAAACCTGTGGAAATGCTAATACAGAGAGAGCTTCTTAAATATTTTGAATATTAACTCCATATCAGTACATCATTTACAAATATTTTCTCCCATTCCATAGGTCGCTTTTTCACTCAATTTTTCTTTCCTTGGCTGTGCAGAAGCTTTTGCGTCTGATGTAGTCTCACTCATTTATTTCTGCTTTTGTTGCCTGTACTTTTGATGTTATATCTAAAAAAATCATTGCCAAGGCCAACTTCAAGAAGCTTTCTCCCTGTTTACTTTAGGATGCTTATGGTTTTACATCTTATGTTTAAGGTTTTAATCCATTTTGAGTTGGCTATGAATTTTATGATTTTTTTTCTATTTCTATGAAAAATGCCATTTGAATTTTGATCAGAATTTCTTTGAATCAGCAATCAATTTGAGTAGTATAAACACTTTGAATGATAATAATTCTTCCAATCCATAGGGAGATTTTTCCACTTTTTTGTGTCTTCAATTTATTTTATCAATGTTTTATAGTTTTCATTGTACAGATCTTCCACATCCTTGGTTTAATCTACTTTTAAGTATTTTTTGAGATCCTGTGTAAACAAGATTGTTGATTTCTTTTACAGAAAGTATATATATATTCTCTCTCTCTCTCTCTATATATATATATAGAGAGAGAGAGAGAGAGAATATAGTGTATCAAAATGCAACTGATATTTGTATGCTGATTTTTTATCATGAAATTTAACTGACTTCATTTATTAGTTCTAACTAATTCATTTATTAGTTCTAAGTTTTTGAGGGGTATAGTCTTTAGGGTTTTCAACATATAAGGTCTTGTCATCTGCAAAGAGACAATTTTATTTCTTCCTTTCCAATTTGGGAGGCTTTTATTTTTTCGTGTTGCTTAAATGCTCTGACTAGGATTTCCTCAGATTTATTCCTAAGCTACTAAAATGTTGACGGTGAAGAAATTAGATTTAACATTCTCTCTGTCTTGTGTGCGTGTGTATGTACATGTGAGTGTGCTTCAGTACATACATATGAATATTTATTTTCTAGGTTCCTATGCACAAAGTACTTTACCTACATTTTATATTTTAATCCTCATACTAACCTACTTATATTTTACAGATAAGAAAATAAAATCCTAGTGAGCTTGTGTAATTTGCCTTAAGAGCTAGAATGTGTGAGCTCATACTCAAATCCAAGGTTCTAATTTCTAAAGCATGTGCTGTCATTTATTCAATGAAACTGCTCACAAAGAGAAGCCCTGAGCTAAGGTTTAGAGTGTGTAGTCTCCAAGCTGCCTCCGACACTGTAAACCTGACCTAGCTATAGTTTCAGATTTCAGAGATCCATAAAAGTTGTCTTTCAAATCCACTCGACTTCTCCCATAACTCTGTTTTGGAAATACGTCCTCAAGTCTACTGATCCTGGAAATTCCACAATTAAAGTTTTATTTCTTTGGTTAAAGTCTTTCTGTTTCTTGTGGAAGTAAAAATTCCTCTGAGAATATCACATTAAACTTTAAAAAAAAAAATCTATTTTCACTTCAATATGAAAAAATTCCCTAGATAACTTTCTGAATAAAGACTGCAATGGGAAGAGTCCCAGTGGAGAAAATATGGGGCCACTGGTCAGTTAGGAGGAAGAAAAACTACCAGGAAAAGGATTCAGAGATGGGAAATGAGGACTTGGTGTAAGAAGGAGGGTCTGCCAGCAGGCATATGCTATTGCACGTTTTATATTTACCCCAATTCTAACTTTGCATAGTATACTAACAATTAAGCTGGAATATGTTAATTTAAGATTCTCTCACTCCATTATTTTAATATGCAGCTGAGATATAGCTGAGGTGTTTTAGGTTTATAAAAATAATCATTTGTATACGTAATACAAATAGCTATTTCAAACTGCATGTGTACAATATGTGTGATGGAGAAATGATTTAAATATTGCCTCTTCCAGATGTCCACATAACTACTGAATAAAGATTGTTGAAATACCTTAAGAATTTAGGGTTAAATGTAAATATCTTCCCTATAGATTCTTTGGGGATATAGAATCAGACTGTCTATGAATCAAAAGTGGATCGGTAACTGTGCATATATGAGAAACTGGTGAAGAACTTATCTGGCAGCCAGATGGCTGCTCTCATAGCTTCCCTTTTGGTAATAGAGTTATTAGAAAATTTATTGGTCAATTATATATTTATTAATACAGCCAAAAATACATATTTTAGCAATTATTATATACAGGGCAGTGAAGCTACTGTAGTGAGAAAAATAGATAAATAGATATAATATCCTCTCAAGGAGTCAATGTCCATTTGGTCATTATTAGCCTAGCAAATGTTCAAACTATTGCACAATTGTACTCATCTCACAGACTAGCAAAGTAACACTCAAAATTCTCCAAGCCAGATTTCAACAGTACATGAACTGTGAACTTCCAGATGTTCAGACTGGATTTAGAAAAGGCAGAGGAACCAGAGATCAAATTGCTAACATCCATTGCATCATCAAAAAAAGCAAGAGAGTTCCAGAAAAATATCTGCTGCTGCTGCTGCTAAGTCATTTCAGTCGTGTCCGACTCTGTGTGACCCCATAGACGGCAGCCCACCAGGCTCCCCCGTCCCTGGGATTCTCCAGGCAAGAACACTGGAGTGGGTTGCCATTTCCTTCTCCAATGCATGAAAATTGAAAAGTGAAAGTGAAGTCATTCAGTCGTGTCTGACTCTTCGCAACCCATGGACTGCTACTTCTGCTTTATTGACTATGCCAAAGCCTTTGACCATGTGGATCACAACAAACTGTGGAAAATTCTTAAAGAGATGGAAATACCAGACCACTTGAACTGCCTCCTGAGAAATCTGTACGCAGGTCAGGAAACAACAGTTAGAATTGGACACGGAACAACAGACTGGTTCCAAATCAGGAAAGGAGTAGGTCAAGTCTGTATATTGTCACCTTGCTTATTTAATTGAAAAGCAGAGAACATGATGCGGAGTGCTGGGCTGAATGAAGCACAAGCTGGAATCAAGATTGCTGGGAGAAATATCAATAACCTCAGATATGCAGATGACACCACCCTTATGGGAGAAAGTGAAGAAGAACTAAAGAGCCTCTTGATGAAAGTGAAAGAGGAGAGTGAAAAAGCTGGCTTAAAACTCAACATTCAAAAAACTATGATCACGGCATCTGGTCCCATCACCTCATGGCAAATAGATGGGGAAACAATAGAAACAGTTACAGACTTTATTTTCCTGGGCTCCAAAATCACTGCAGATGGTGTCTGCAGCCATGAAGTTAAAAGAGGTTTGCTCCTTGGAAGAAAAGCTGTGAGCAACCTAGACAGCATATTAAAAAGTAGAGACATATTTTTCGAACAAAGGTCCATCTAGTCAAAGCTATGGTTTTTCTAGTAGTTATATATGGATGTGAGAATTGGACTATAAAGAAAGCTGAGTACCAAAGAATTGATGCTTTTGAACTGTGGTGTTGGAGAAGACTCTTGAGAGTCCCTTGGATTGCAAAGAGATCCAACGAGTCAGTCATAAAGGAGATCAGTCCTGAATATTCATTGGAAGGACTGATGCTGAAGCTGAAGCTCCAATACTTTGGCCACCTGATGTGAAGAACTGACTCATTTGAAAAGACCCTGATGCTGGGAAAGATTGAAGGCAGGAGGAGAAGGGGATGACAGAGGATGAGATGGCTGGATGGCATCACAGACTCGATGGACACATTTGAGCAAGCTCCGGGAGTTGGTGATGGACAGGGAAGCTTGCATGCTGCAGTCCATGGGGTCACAAAGAGTTGGACACAACTGAACGACTGAACTGAACAGAGCCTAGCAAAGATAATACCTACTTCATGATAGTGTAACTAAGATTGTATTAAGAGGTTATTGTAGCTAAGGGACTCAGAAACCATTACTGAACCAACCATTATTTTTTTAAGATGCTGGAGGAAAGGATGTAGACTGGCAATAATCAACCAAGTAAGGGACATTAATTCTCAGTTCTCAGAAGATAAAGTTGTGACCCAGCTCCCAACACAGAGTCATGGTAGGTCTAGCTCTACTACATAGGGATTCTTGTCTCATATTGATGGGTCAGGCAAGGGTATCAAAGACCAGAATCTCCAAAGTAAAGGAGACATACTTCATCTATTTTTATCCAAGGCTCAAATTGAGTTTTAGATCATAACATGCCAACTTGATGAAAGGCACAGCCACCAAGGACAGAGGAACGGAAGTAGGAATCCCTTGGAACAACTTCTTTATTTGTACCCATGAACTCAAGCTATACAAAAGATGACCCAGTCAGCTGTCTGCAGCATTCCTCCTCCTTGAACTATGCTATGCTATGCTATGCTATGCTAAGTTGCTTCAGTCGTGTCCGACTCTGTGCGACCCCATAAACGGCAGCCACCAGGCTCCCCCATCCCTGGGATTCTCGAGGCAAGAACACTGGAGTGGGTTGCCATTTCCTTCTCCAATGCATGAAAGTGAAAAGTGAAAGTGAGGTCGCTCAGTCGTGTCTGACTCTTAGCGACCCTACGGACTGCAGCCTACCAGGCTCCTCCATCCATGGGATTCTCCAGGCAAGAGTGCTGGAGTGGGGTGCCATTGCCTTCTCCATCCTTGAACTAAGAGGAGGAAAAAAGAGAGGGAGGAAGCAGAAAGAAGCCTTGGGCTTACCTGGTATATAAAATGCTCAATTAGAACTAAAGAAGGCAGAAAAAGAAGAAAGGCAAAAGCAAACTAATAAGAAGGGAAATGAACAGAAAACAGATACAAATGTGGTCAGTAATATCTCAATTATATCAATCATCACTTTAATTGGAATAGTCTAAATATACCAATTAAAAGACAGAGACTGTCAGAGTGGGGGAAAAAAAAAAAAAAGACCCAACTACATATTGTCTTAAAGAAACTCACTTTAAATACAAAGACTTATACAGATTAAAAGTTTAAAAAAAATGGAGAAAGCTGTACTATGTTGATACTAATGAAAAGAAAACTGGAGTATTTATATTAATTTCAAGCAAAGCCTATTTCACAGTAGGCAAAATGGCCAGAAGTAAAGAGTCAGTGCATCATGACAGAGGCACCAAATTTCCAAGAACACATAACAATGCTCATTGTGTATCTACCTAACAACAGTGTCAAAATACACTAAGCAAAACTAATAAAGCTGGAAGGACAAACACATATCTACTATTATATATGAAGAATTCAACAGCTTTATATGAGTAATTGATAAATCCAGCAGGCACAAAATAAGTAAGAATACCGTTGAACTGAACAGCTACATCAATCAACTGGATCTCCTTGGCCTTTATAGAGTATTTCACGAAACAACAGCAGAAGACACATTCTGCACAAGCTTACAAGGAATATTCACTAAGACAGATCACATTCTTAGCCATGAAGCACACCTTAAAGAATTTAAAAGAATAGAAATCATGCAATGCATATCCTCAACCATAGTGAAATTAAACTAGAAACCAATAACAGAAAAAAGCTGTAAAATCCCCAAATATTTGAAGATTAGAGCACATATTTCTAAATAACACAAAAAATTAATATAAAAGAAATATAAAAATATAAATATTTTGAACTAAATGAAAATAGAACTCAACTTATCAAAATGTGTGGGATGCAGCAAAAATACTGCTTAAAGGGAAATTTATTGCACTGATGCATATATTAGAAATTAAGAAATTCTAAATTCAAACAATAATAGCTGCCACCTTAGGAAACTAGAAAAATAAGAGCAAATTAAATCCAAAATATGCAGAAGGAATGAAGCAATAATTAGAACAAAAATCAATGGAATTTGAAAACAAAAACCGTAGAGAAAATCAATGAAAATAAAAGCTGACTCTTTGAAAAGATGAATAGAATTGACAAACTCTAGGGTGGCCAGCTAGCCAAGAGAAAAGAGAGTAGGCACAAGTTACTAACATCAGAAATGAAAGAGGAACCATTACAAGTGACCCCATGGAGATTAAAAGAACACTAAAGAAATATCACAAACAACTCTATGCCCCCAAAATTTGATAATTTAGGTGAAATACATCTATTTCTTAAAAGACACACTCTAGTAATACTAGATGGAAGGAATAAATAATATATATAAGCCCATATCTATTAAAGATATTGAATTAATAATAATCTGCCAAAACAGAAAACACCAGAACTAGACACTTTGACTGTGAGTTCTAATGCACTTAAAGTGAGAAATGATATAAACTCTCTACAATCTCAGAAAACTGAAGCAAAGAGAACACTTCCTAACTCATTCTGTAAGGCCAACATTGCCTAAACACCAATAAAAGAAAAAAATCATTACAATAAAGAAAAACTATTGACCAATATCTCTCATGAACACAGATGTAAACAAATCCTCAATAAAATAGTAGCAAATTGAATTCAACAACATATAAACAAAATTATTCATTATATGTTAATTATACTTCAATTAAAAAAAAAAAAGAATTGTATAACATGACCAACTAGGATTTATTCCAGGTATGCAATGATGGTTCAACAAGTGAAAATCCATTAATGTGCACCATCACATCAACAAGTGAAAGAAAAACAATTATAAAGTATTGTTAATAGACACATAAAAAGTACTGACAAAATGTAATACTCCTTTCAGTATAAAACTCTCAAAAACTAGGAATAGAAGAGAACTTCCTCAATTTTATAAAGAACATCTATTTTAAAAAATAAAATAAAAAGCTATCATACTTAAGAAACTAGATCTTAAAATGGGAAACAAGATAAGGACGGCTCTTTATACTACACTATTGTACGAGAAGTGCCAGATAGCATTAAAAAAAAAAAACAAACAAGACACACAGATTGCAAATCAAGAAATAAAGCTGTCGTTGTTTGCAGATGAAATTATTGTCTATGTAGAGTATCTGAAATAAATGACAAAAAAAATCCTGGAACTAAAAGAAAAAAAACCTGGAACTAATAACAATCATATCGACTTTGCAGGATACCAAGCTAAAATACAAAATGCAATTTTTCCTATACACTAGCAGAGAACAATTGGAATTTGAAATTCAGACACAAAACCATTTACATTAGCACCAAAAAAAAATTGTTATAAATCTAACAAAATATGTTAAAAAATTTATATAGAAAATATGTTTTTAAAAAACTGATGAAAGAAATCAAAGATCCAAGTAAGTGGACAGATAGTCAATGTTCATGGATAGGAAGATTCAATCTGTTTCAGATGTCCATGTTTCCCAAATTGATCTATAGTTTTAACACAATCTCAAATCAAAATCTAATCAAGTTATTTAGTGAATATTCACAAACTGATTCTAAAGTTTATATGGAAGAACAAAACTCCCAGAAACCAGACAATTTGAAAAGAAGCAAAATCAGAGGAATGACACTGTTTGACCTGAAGACTTCCTGTTGAAGCTCCAGCCATCAGGACAGTATGGTCTTGGTGAAAGAATAGACAGATCAATAGGACAGAACAGAGAACCCTGAAATAAACCCCCACACATTTAATCAACTGATCTTTAGCAAAGGCAATTCAATGGAAAAAGGATAGTCTTTCCAACACATAAGGGCTTCTCTGGTGGCTCATACAGTAAAGAATCCGCTTTCAATGCAGGAGACATGGGTTTGATCCCTGGGTTGGGAAGATCCTGTGAAGAAGGGAATGGCTACCCATTCCAGTATTCTGGCCTGGAGAATTCCATGGACAGAGGAGCTTGATGGTCTATGGTCCATGGGGTCACGAAGAGTCAGACATGACTGAGAAACTTTCACATTCACTTTTCTTTTTCCAAAATATGGTGCTGAAAAAACTGAACATCCTCATGCAAAAAAAAAATAATAATAATAATTTATAAAAATTAACTCAAAATTAATCATAGGCTTCCCAGGTGACACTAGTGGTAAGGAGCCTGCCTGCCAATGTAGGAGATGTAAGAGAGCTGGGTTCAATCCCTGGGTCAGGAAGATCCCCTGGAGGAGGATATGACAACCCACTCAGTATTCCTGCCTGGAGAATCCCATGAACAGAGCAGCTTGGCAGACTGCAGTCCATAGCATCACAGAGAATCAGACACGAATGAAGTAACTTAGCACACACACACAATCATAGGCCTAAAAGACAAAATTATAAATATTATACCTGTGGTCAAGAGTAGTATATCAAACAATAAGCAAAAATTGTTAAGAGGATAGACCTCAAGTGTTCTCACCACAATGAAATTTCAAAAAATTACAGGGCACGTATTGTAAACAAAAAGATGTAATTTCTTGGCAACACACACAACTGAAAGAATGTTCAACACAAAATGTTATCTTGTAATAGTCTCTACTAAAGTGTATTTCAATTTCTTGCTAAAATACTAATATAGAGTAGAAAGATAGAAACTTGTAACACTACCAAATATTGCAGTGAAAGCCATATAACTTAGGAGGCCTTGGCATTAATTTTAGCGTAGATGGACTGAGAATACCCCATCTAGTTTTCAGTTCATAGGAGACCTTGAATTGGATTGTTGAAACAGAAGCTGCTGAACAAAAATTAGGAAGGCTCTGTACCTCCATAGTCGAAAACTGGGATGGCATTCCCCTTCCCTTCCGGGAGCTTCATTGTAAGGTGGGAAGAATACTCTCTACCTTTCTCACCCTGCTCTATCCCTACTGTTATCATTCTTTAACACTGAGTACATTTACATATATATTTTTTGAAGTTTGAAGAAAAATAATAAAATTAATATAAATACCGCTATCCAGACTAGACATCAAGTCTGAGATCTAGAGACTCACACCCTCACTTTGCTCCACTATCTCTACAAAGTATGTGGAATTTCTCTTGCCTGGTGAGCAGGCATGGGGAAGCTTAGGCCACTTTGGTAACTGGTTCAGGGGTGCTCCATAGGGGTACCAACTCTGAGTCAGGTCTAAGCTGTTGTGCCCCAGGCAGAGAGGGTCTGGCAGCCTGGGAAAGTCTTCAGAGGTTTTCAACTCTATGGTTTTCTTTTATTCTACACATAATTCTGAGCTATGTAAAGCAAGTGTGACCATATTCATTTCAAAATAATGTAAATTAAGGAAAGAGAGATTAACTCTTGGTATATATGTTTGCTGAATGAATTCATCATGGCTTGCTATAGTTCACAATATAATTTTGTGGCAACGGATGTTAGGAAACCCTTCAACTTGTACATACTTATAGCTACCCTACAGGCTTCCCTGGTGAAAAGTGACAGTGTTGGTCGCTCAGTCTTGTCCAACTCGTACAACCCCATGGACTGCAGCACACCAGGCGCCTCTGTCCATGGGGCTCTCCAGGCAAGAATACTGGAGTGGGTAACCATTTCCTTCTCCAGGGGATCTTCCCAACCCAAGGATCAAACCCAGGTCTTCTTCATTGCAGGCGGATTCTTTATCCTATGAGCCACTAGGCTTATTGGTCTAGGGCTATGGTTCTCGCTTCGGGTGCGAGAGGCCCTGGGTTCATATCCTGGATGAGCATGGCTTTTAAGGGCTTCCCTGGTGGCTCAGTAGCGAAGAATCCTCCTGGCAAGCAGGAAATGCAGGTTCTATCCCTGGGTCAGGAAAATCCCCTGGAGTAGGAAATGGCAACCCAGTCCAGCATTCTTGCCTGGGAAATCCCATGGACAGAGGAGCCTGGTGGGCTATGGGGTTGCAAAAGAGGCAGACATGACTTGGAGACTAAACAAGAGCACAGGTACCCTAGAATGACTCTGTGTTCCTATATGTATTTTCATAAATAGTAGCCACAACTGGCCTTCCATTAATTTCGTGCAAAAACCGGTCTTTGGTGAACAGTTAAAATAACTTTATGTGAAAGGGTTATTTTTCCGTCTTTTGTAACTATGATAAAATGAAAATATTTGGCAGTCAAGTAATACTATTCCATTATTAAAGTTACATGAAATTCATTTTTCTAGTTTGACTTTTAAACTTTTGTAGTCACGTACTCTCATATGCTATCTTTTATGAAGCTGCTTATGTCATTATTTTATTTTTCCATGAAGTGACATTTATAAAAGATCAGGAACGGAGATAGTCAGAGCTTATGATGCTAAAGGGACTATTAACTATTTCTAAAGCTTGGCTCTAGAAAGATATCCACATAATAAATTTTGTAAAAGAAACAATCACCCTGTAAAGATTGTTTGGTAGTAGATATGGTAGTACATTTTAGAGGTCTCATCAATGACAAAGAAAAACTTCACTATAGAGCTCATGATTCATTTCTACCCAGCATAAAGGATATTAATATTAATTGTTAACAAAAACCTTATTATTTACTCAGCTTCATAATAGTCCAGCCTTTCAGGGTGTCCGTTTTGTAGAGGAGATAAGATATGCACATGCAGATAACAATACAGGGATTGGCGTGTAATTAAATGCTGGGGTAAGAGATGCACTCAGTGAACATTATACTAATCAGGGAAAAGAGAAATCATCGCATGGGAAAAGACTAAAAAAGTGAAGCTTTGATTCCTAAAGGATGGAAATGATCTGAATAGATGGGTGGGTATGGAAGGGCTTGACAGGTTGGAAGACCAGCTTAAGTGAATATGAGCTTATCAGAGTTGGGTTATTTGAGAAAAAATAAAACATAGAGATAGACTACTTGCATTAAATCATACATCCCTGGTGGCTCAGGTAAAGAATCTGCCTGCAGTGCAGGAGACCCAGGTTCAATCCCTGGGTCAGGAAGATCCCCTGGAGATGGAAATGGCAACCCACTCTAGTATACTTGCTTAGAGAACTCTTGGACAGAGGAGCCTAACAGACTCTTCAGGTTAGAAGAGATGAATTGTCTTGGGGGCTCCGTCCTTGCTATGCTTATTAATCACCTCTACAGCATCCTTAGCAAATGGTCACTCAACCTCTGCCTTGATACCTTTGTTATCACTTCTCCTGTTGCATTGCTGAACACTCTAGACATGACAAGATTGCTCTTTGCATGAGGCCTATATCTGACCCCTGTAATTCTTACTGGTGAGTTCTTATTCCGCTCTCCAGAAATAAGTCTCTGCAGAATTGCCAATCCGTCCTTCCAGTGCTGTAGTCCGAATATCTAGTTGTGCCTCTGCCACTTATTCTATAACTGTGGGCAGTTAAGGATCAGGGAGAAGAATGTAGAGCTGACCTTCAAGTCACTGTGAAGAAAACGGCCTCAGGGAAAATAAATCCAAAAGACCAGAGATTAATGTGTGATGGTGCAACTGTATGCCAAGCAAATGATGAGAAATTATCCCCAAATAAACTGCTATCACTTCCATGAGAGAAATCAAAGCAATTAATCTAACTAAATACAACTCAGAGCATTTAGAAATGCATTTTCTTCCTCCACACCCTTGCCCTTCTATTTATTTGCAGATAAATTCTCTGCTCCTAGAATAAAAACACCAGTTGCACATAACAAAACTCTGATCTTCAGTTTTCAATTAATACTGTTTCACTGGATGAGTGAGCTCTACAGCTATTCCAAATCCTCCTCTGTCAATAACTTTCACCCTCATCTTTCATAAACCTTACCAATATCTGCTGACATGCAGCAAAATTGCTTTATATGGCTTACATTTCCATCTCCTCTCTGCAAGTGTTGCTCCAGTGGAGGTGCTAATGAATTGGACAGTGGACAGAAGGAAGAGGGCCAGAAGGTGAAGGATAGAAGGAAAGGAAAGAAGAGGAGGTCAAACAATCAGTTGGACCTGAATGTGCTCACTTCCCGTATCTGCCTGGTCCCCAGTCCTTTTCATCATTTGCCAAAGTCTCAGGGGTTCTGCATGTGCTGGCCATTCTCACTGTTGCAGTGAAACAACACGGATGTGAACTCAATGTCAGGCTTTTAATTTATGCAAACCTGGACACTGGACTGGACTAAAAGATGTTTTACACACACACACACACACACACACACACACACACACACACACACACACCCCTCGGGGCCTAAAAGGGCTTCCCAGGTGGTGCTAGTGGTAAAGAACCCACCTGCCAATGCAGGAGACATAAGAGACTCAGGTTTGATCCCTGGGTTGGGAAGATCCCCTGGAGAAGGGGATGGTTACCATTCCAGTATTCTTGCCTGGCAAATTCCATGGACAGAGGAGCCTGGTGGGTCCATGGGGTCTCAAAGAGTTGGACACAATTGAAGTGACAGCATGCATGCAGGGCCTAAAAATATCCAGGCTTCAGACTACTGATTTTATATAAAGATTCCTAAGACTATATGATATAACACAAATTTCTCTGGCCACATCAAGTCACTTTAATAGTAAGAACTGAAACGTTGCTGGGACAGTCTCTCTTACCAATGGAAGATTCCAAGGAACGTTTCCTGTGTTCTTGCAAACTAGTTTACTTCTATTTCTCCTGCCTTGCTGCACACAGTGGCCTATTTCTCTGCAACCTTGAGCTTATTCAGCACAAAGTCCCTCCATATCACTCCATCTCTTTAGTAGAAAAATGTATTAACCCTCATAGGTGGGTCAAGTGAGAACGGAGCTAAGAGACAAGGTGATCATTGCAAACCAAGCTGTCAGGTGTGTACAACCGAATGATACCTAGGGCTTTGTATTAGTGCCCTGTCTCCTCTGTAGCACATTGCTACAAACTCAGTAGCTTAAAACAACACAAGTGCATTATGATAGTTCTGGAGGACAGAATTTGAGCTGAGTCTTCAAGAGCTAAAATCAAGGTGTCAGCTGGGCTCATTCCTCCTGGAAGTGCCAGGAGAGAATCTGTTGTTTGCTCTTGTTAGTTTCTAGGGCTGCCTGCATGCCTTGGCTTGTGGCTGCTGTACTTCAGTATCGGCTTCCATCACTACAATGCTTTCACCATCTATAGTCAAATCTCCCTCTGCCTCACTTTTGTAAGGATGCTGGTGCTTACATTTAGGATATACCTGAATAACCAAAATAATCTTCCCGTCATGAGATCCTTAATTTAATCACATCTACAAAGGCCTTTTTGCCACCTAACAGTCACAGGTCCCATAAGCCAAGGTCTGGATATCATTGTGGGCCATTATTCATTCTACCACAGCCCTGTCACTGAGTCAGGCTGAAAATACCAGCTTTTTCTTCAGGATTAGCTTTACGCTAAGGTCTCAGACACCACTAGTGTACAGAACCTTGACAACTGACTGCTGCTGCTGCTGCTAAGTCGCTTCAGTCGTGTCTGACTCTGTGCGACCCCATAGACGGCAGCCCACCAGGCTCCCCCGTCCCTGGGATTCTCCAGGCAAGAACACTGGAGTGGGTTGCCACTTCCTTCTCCAATGACAACTGACAGCTTGACCAAATGTCGGTCAGACATTTTCCTGGATATTTCCTCACTTAACCAAAACTTAGAAGCAATATTAGTACACCATTTTGCAGATGAAACATACTCCTCAGAGAGATGGAAATGCTTTGCTCAAGTGAACTCAACCAGGAAGAGATAAAACCAGCCCTGGAATTTAGAGCCTGCTTTTGTCATCAATATAAAGCCTCCTATGAATCTTAAAAAGATTACAACCTGAACTTACCCCTGTCTCCCCAGCCTATTTCTACTCTGGTTGGAGTAACCTCTAGCCATGGTTCTCCTCACGTTGTTCTGCCCTACACTGAGGGGTCTGGCTCCGGTTCAAATTTCTACATGTGGGACTTCCTGGTGGTCCAGTGGTTGAGAATCCACCTGCCAATGCAGGGGACACAGGTTTGCTCCCTGGCCTGAGAAGATCTCACATGCCGCAGGACACCCGAGCCCCAGCGCCACAACTACTGAGCCCATGCTCTGAAACCAGAGAAGACACCACAATGAGAAGCCCGCACACTGCAACCAAGAGGAGAAACAACTAGATGCAGAACTAGACATGATGCAGCGCAGCCAAAAAGAAATTAATTTTTAAAATTCTATATGTGATTTTTTCAGGCTTGACCCCAGGCAATTATAAGGCTTTGCCTGGCAGGCCTCATGGGTGGAGCGGGGGAGGGGCTGCTACTGAGTCAAAGTGGAGCTGGGGTTGGAGGCTGATCCCTTAACTGCAATTCCTGCAGGAAACTGCCTCCCCCTCCCTTGGCCAGCCACACTCATAGGCATATCTGCAATCCTAGCCTAGGGGCCTGCATTCATCAACCTCATTATTCATGGGGGCGGAAGGTGGGGGGAAGCTTGACTGAGGTGCTTTTCTCCACTCTGACTCAGTACCTTTCCACCCTTAGCCCTCCTCCCTCCCTGAATCCATAATACACCAGATGCCTTTGGTTTGGAGCTCTTTGACAGTGAGATGATGCCTCCTGTCTGTGCTACGTCCACCTGACCCTCATTCAGTGCTGTTCCACAGGACATGAGAGGCCAAGGACCCATTTTGCCTCTTGCTCACATCGTTACAGTAATAACAGTGATCCCCTGGAGAAGGAAATGCCAACCCACTCCAGGATTCTTGTCTGGAAATCCCATGGACAGAGGAGCCTGGTGGGCTATATAGTCCCTAGGGTTGCAAAGAGTTGGACACAACTTAGGGACTCAAAAGCAACATGGTTTTTCATGTAGCCATTTCTCTAACCACTTTATCACCTGACTGTTCAAAACCTGCCTGTCAGACCTGCCCTTTCTCTCACCATATATTCAATGCCTATTCACTTTTCAAATCCCAATCTGTTTTCTACGCCTGTGAATCTGTTTTATATATAAATTGATGTATTATTATGATTGCCAAAAGGGGAAGGAAAAAGGGACAAATTAGGGTATGTAATTAACATGTAAAAACCATTATACTTGAAATAGATAAGCAACAAAGGTTTACCATATAGCAAAGGGAATTTTATTCAATATCTTGTAATAAGCTATACTAGAATGCAGTCTGCAAAAATCAAACCAGCAAACAAACAAAAAGCCAAAATAAATAAATAAAACCTACCAATCACTACACTGTACAACTGAAACTAATACCATATTTTAAATCACTTATACTTCCAAAGAGAAAAGAAGAATTCCCCATATAATTTTATGGCTTGATAGCTTAATTTTTTTAGTGCTGAATATTATTTCATTCCCTGAATATACTAGAGTATATTTTTCCATTCATCTGCTGAAGGATCTTGGCTTCATTCACATTTTGGCAATATTGAATGAAGGTGCTAAAAATATCCATATGCAGGTTTTTGTGTGGACAAAAAAAAAAAAAATTCCAATCTGATTTCTATCAGATGTTTCCCATATTCACATACTCTTTTATTTATGATTTGTTCTCCATGGCTCAGTGGTAAAGAATCCGCCTACAATGCAGGAGCCACAGGAGCCACAGGTTCAATCCCTGGGTCAGGAAGAGCCCCTGGAGGAGGGCATGGCAATCCATTCCAGTATTCTTGCCTGGAGAATCCCATGGGCAGAGGAGCCTGGCGGGCTACAGTCCATAGGGTCACAAAGAATTGGACACGACTGAGGCGACGTGGCACATGCACACACTCCATGGTTTGTTGCTCACTTGTCTGTCCTTGTCTGTTGTTTTTGTTTCATGAAACCTAGTCTTGCTTCCCTAATGGATTTTTCTTTAATCTAAATGTTAGGTAGGTAGAATAGGGAAAAGGAGTCCAAAATGATGGTGGCTAAAAGACAAGGAAGGTCAAAGGAAGGTCCGAGGACCAGAGTGAAGACTTCAGGCAGAACAAACAGCACTCCTGGCTAAGCCCAATTTGCATAGGGCAGGCCCAGGTGGAGGAAAAAAACATAAAAGGAGGAGCCAAAGCGCTTTCTCTCAGACTCTCTCTCTCCCACGTGCGTGCACTCTTTTCTCTCTCTCTCTCTCTCTCTCTCTCTCACTCTCCTGCTATCTTCTAAATAAAATAGAGCTGTAACACTGATTTGCCTAAGAGCTGTAGCACGGATTGTCCAAGACCTGAGAACTGTGATGTGCCGAGGGCTTTAATGTCCATTGCTCCAAATCTTTGTTGTGACGAGACAAAGAACCAAGGAGCATACACTCACATGACATAAATATACATTGCCAAGTGTCTTTAAAACTAACTCAATAAATACTTAATGACATAGCCAATTTACAAGCATCTTTTAGAGAATGACTAACAGATTATAGCAGTATTCACTCCCTTTAGAATATAGACTCACTATAATCAGGGTGTGGCAGTCATTTATGGAGCTAGTGAAGACATGACAAAAACTATCAATCAAGACATAGTTCTCATCTCTGTAGATTCCCATTAGGATGTTACTGTTTCATTTTAGGAAAAACTTCTTTTGTTTTAGTTTTTCCTAAGGCACTGGTTGGATCTATGCCATAAAAGGATATAAAGTGCCTAAGAGACTCACAAGCTCATAAGGGAAGAAAAACTCACCAGATGAAAACCTGTAGCTGGAATTTGAACTTGTTAGAGAGATCTGATGTATTGATTAAGGGTTAATACAATCTGCAAAGGATTCCTTTATTTCTATTTGTATGTATATATATATAATTGGAGCTTAAGATGGTGGAGGAATAGGACAGGGAGACCACTTTCTCCCCCACAAATTCATCAAAAGATCATTTGAATGTTGAGCAACTTCCACAAAACAACTTCTGAACACTGGCAAAGAACACGGGGTACCCAGAAAGGCAGCCCCTTCTCTTTGAAAGGAGGTAGGACAAAATATAAAAGACAAAATGAGAGAAAAAGGGGTTAGGAACTGAGGCCTGTCCTGGGGAGGGAGCCTTGAAGGAGGAGAAGTTTCCACACAGCAGGAAACCCTCTCACAGGCAGGTTTATGGGGAGTTTTGGAATCTCAGAAGGCAACATAACTGGGAGGAAACAAACCACAGAATACACACCTAACTGCAACTGAAGGAAAAAGAACTTTCCTGCAAAGACTCTAACCTAACAACCTAACACTCAGCCTGGGCTCACAGAACAAAGGATTGAACAGATACCAAAGGAGAGCTAGCTGGCTGCATACCGGCCCCTCCCTGCCCAGAGGCAGAGAGGCATGCTTGTGACAGCCAGAGCCTGAAGGCAAAGGACTGCTACAATCTCAGTCCCAGAGACAAATCTTCCACCAAGCTGTAAGCAGGCTCCCCGCTGCTAACCAAGTCTTCCTGAGATCCTGGATGGCTGACATCTGCCAGGAGGGTTGTAGCCTGAGATCAGCTCTCCAGAGGAGACACATGGCACACCTGAGATGGTGCTCTCACAGTGCACCTGGGAAGCCGAGCAGCCAGGACCAGGGAGGTGATTAAGATGCACGGCCCACGAGGGACAATGCGCTCGCCAAGCACCTGGTCGCCTGAGCTGCTCAGACCTGAGAAGGGCACAAAACGCACACCCAACCCACAGAGACTGAGCCAGCACTGTGTCTGAGTGTCTCCTGTGGAGGTACAGGTCAGCAGTGGCCTGCCGCATGGGCAGGGGCTCTGGGTGCAGCAGACTTGGGTTGGCATAAGCCCTCTTGGAGGAGGTTGCCATTAACCCCAACATAGAGCCACGAGAACTTACACAGGACTGGGGAAACAGACTCTTGAGGGCACAAACAGAACCTTGTGCACACCAGGACCCAGGAGACACGAGCAGTGACCCCACAAGAGACTGACCCAGACATATCCATGAGTATTCAGGAGTCTCAGGTCGGCGGTGGCCTGCTGCAGGGTCAGAGGGACTGAGTGCAGCAGTGCATGAATGGGACCTTTTGAAGGAGGCCGCCATTATCTTCATTACCTCCACCACAAGCAACAGGGAGGGAACACAGCCCAGCCCATCATCAGAAAATTGGATTAAAGATTTACTGAGCTTGACCTCACCCTTCAGAACAAGACCCAGTTTCCCCAGAGTCAGTCTTTTCCATCAGGAAGCTTCCATAAGCTTCTTATCCTTCTCCATCAGAGGGCAGACAGAATGAAAACCACAATCACAGAAAACTAACCAAACTTATCACATGGACCACAGCCTTGTCTAACTCAATGAAACTATGAGCCATGCCATGTAGAGCCACCCAAAACGGACGGGTCATGGTGGAGAGTTCTGACAAAATGCGGTCCACTGGAAAATAGAATGGCAAAACCACTTCAGTATTCTTGCCTTGAGAACCCCATGAACAGTATGAAAAGGCAGAAAGATAGGACACTGAAAGAGGAACTCCCCAGGTCAGTAGGTGCCCAATATGCTACTGGAGAAGAGTGGAGAAAAAACTCCAGAAAGAATGAAGAGATGGACCTAAAGCAAAAACAACAATCAGTAGCAGATGTTACAGGTGATGGAAGTAAAGTCCAATGCTATAAAGAGCAATATTGCATAGGAACCTGGACTATTAAGTCCATGAATCAAGGCAAATTGGAAGTGGTCAAAGAGGAGATGGCAAGAGTGAACATCAGCATTTCAGGAATTAGTGAACTAAAATGGACTGGAATGGGTGAATTTAAATCAGGTGACCATTATATCTACTACTGTGGGCAAGAATCCCTTAGAAGAAATGGAGTAGCCATCATAGTCAACAAAAGAGTCTGAAATGCAGTACTTGGATGCAATCTCAAAAATGACAGAATGATCTCTGTTTGTTTCCAAGGCAAACCATTCAATATCACAGTAATGGAAGTCTATGCCCCAGCCAGTAATGCTGAAGAAGCACTGTTCAACTAACATCCAGAACTAACTTCCAGAACTATCATCCAGAAAAGATGTCCTCTTCATTACAGGAGACTGGAATGCAAAAGTAGAAAGTCAAGAGCTACCTATAGTAACAGGCAAATTTGGCCTTGGAGTACAAAATGAAGCAGGTCAAAGGCTAACAGAGTTTTGCCAAGAGAAACACCCTCTCCCAACAATACAAGAGAAGACTCTACACATGGACATCACCAGATGGTCAACACCGAAATCAGATTGATTATATTCTTTGCAGCCAAAGATGGAGAAGCTCTATACAGTCAGCAAAAACAAGACTGGGAGCTGACTGTGGCTCAGATCATGAACTCCTTAATCCAAATTCAGACTTAAATTGAAGTAAGTAGGGAAAACCACTAGACCATTCAAGTATGACCTAAATCAAATCCCTTACGATTTTACAGTGGAAGTGACAAATAGGTTCAAGGGATTAGAACTGATAGACAGATTTCCTGAAGAAATATGGATGGAGATTCATGACATTGTACAGGAGGCAGTGATCAAGACCATCCCCAAGAAATAGAAATGCAAAAAGGTTATCTGAAAAGGCCTTACAAATAGCTGAGAAAAGAAGAGAAGAGAAAGGCAAAGGAGAAAAAGAAAGAAATACCCATTTGAATGCAGAGCTCCAAAGGATAGCATGGAGAGATTAAAAAAAGCTTTCCTCAGTGATCAATATAAAGAAATAGAGGAAAACAATAGAATGGGAAAGACTAGAGATCTCTTCAAGAAAATTAGAGAGACCAAGGGAACATTTCATGCAAAGATGAGCACAATAAAGGACAGAAATGATATGAACCTTAACAGAAGCAGAAGACATAAGAAGAGGTGGCAAGAATACACAGAACTGTACAAAAAAGATCTTCATGACCCAGATAACCACAATGGTGTGATCTCTCTCCTAGAGCCAGACATCCTGGAATGTGAAGTCAAATGGGCCTTAGGAAGCATCACTATGAACAAAGCTAGTGGAGTTGATGGAATTTCAGTTGAGCTATTTCAAATCCTAAAAGATGATGCTGTGGAAGTGCTGCACTCAATATGCCAGCAAATATGGAAAATGTAGCAGTGGCCACAGGACTGGAAAAGGTCAGTTTTCATTCCTTTTCATTCCAATCCCAAAGAAAGGCAAAGCCAAAGAATGTTCAAACTACTGCACAATTGCACTCATGTCACACACTAACAAAGTAATGCTCAAAATTCTCCAAGCCAAGTTTCAACAGTTCGTGAACTGTGAACTTGCAGATGTTCAAGCTGGATTTAGAAAAGGCAGAGGAACCAGAGATCAAATTGCCAATATCCACTGGATTGTTGAAAAAGTAAGAGAGTTCCAGAAAACATCTACTTTTGCTTTATTGACTATGCCAAAGCCTTTGACCATGTGGATCACAACAAACTGTGGAAAATTTTTCAAGAGATGGGAATACCAGACCACCTGACCTGCCTCCTGAGAAATCTGTATGCAGGTCAAGAAGCAACAGTTAGAACCGGACATGAAACAACAGACTAGTTCCAAATTGGGAAAGGAGTACATCAAGGCTGTATATTGTCACCCTGCTTATTTAACTTATATGCAGAGTACATCATGCAAAATGCCAGGCTGGATGAAGCACCAGCTGGAATCAAGATTTTCAGGAGAAATATCAATAACCTCAGATACACAGATGACACCACTCTTATGGCAGAAAGCAAAGAACTAAAGAGCCTCTTGATGAAAGTGAAAGAGTGAAAAAGTTGGCTTAAAACTCAACATTCAGAAAACTAAGATCATGGCATCTGGTCCCATCACTTCATGGCAAATTGATGCGGGGACAATGGAAACAGTGAGAGACTTTATTTTGGTGGGTTCCAAAGTTACTGCAGATGGTGATTGCAGTCATGAAATTAAAAGACACTTGCCCTTTGGAGGAAAAGCTATGACCAACCTAGACAGCATATTAAAAAGCAGAGACATTACTTTACCAACAAAAGTCCATCTAGTCAAAGCTATGGTTTTTCCAG
>NW_011494917.1:5255615-5259148 GCF_000754665.1 Bison bison bison | reverse complement strand
ATCTAGTCAAAGCTATGGTTTTTCCAGTAGTCATATATGGATGTGAGAGCTGGACTATAAAGAAAGCTGAGCACCGAAGAATTGATGCTTTTGAACTGTGGTGTTGGAGAAGACTCTTGAGAGTCCCTTGGACTGCAAGGAGATCCAACCAGTCCATCCTAAAGGGGATCAGTTCTGGGTGTTCATTGGAAGGACTGATGTTGAAGCTGAAATTCCAATACTTTGGCCACCTGATGTGAAGAACCAACTCAGATGCTAGGAAAGATTGAAGGCAGGAGAAGGGGATGACAGAGGAGGAGATGGTTGGATGGCATCACCGACACAATAGACATGAGTTTGAGTAGGCATCAGGAATTGGTGATGGTCAGGGAAGCCTGGCATGCTGCAAACCATGGGGTCACAAAAGCGTTGGACACGACTGAGCAACTGTACTAACTATGTATATATATATATATATATGTATAGCTATCTCACATCACACGCATGCATGCTCAGTCATGGGCAACTCTTACAAACCAAAGGACTGTAGCCCACCAGGCTCCTCTGTCCCTGGGATTTTCCAGGCAAGAGTACTGGCGTGGGTTGTCATTTCCAGCTATATATTTGACCCTCACCCAGTGCATGCCTTTCCATGGGGAAATTGAATATAGGGGAGCTGAAGCTTCATTTTGTCTCACTTATCATATAAGTATATGCAGATACCTTTTTAGTAAATAAATGTTCCAACAAATAAAAAATAATATTCTAATATTTTCTGTACTCTGAATAGAGTAATAATTATTCATGTTTACCCTTTCCTCAAAAATTTGATATAATGATTTCTCAATTCTGTTTAGCTCTTTAAACTTTCAAAGTGACTTCACATATAAAAGTTTTATCAAAGCCTATATCCTAGAGCTTGATGCTGAACATTTTATACCAAAAGATAGATGGTCTAGAGTCTCTGTTGTGGGTGGATTGAGTGAGATGATTATTTCCATTTTGCACATGGAGTCAGTGAGGTTCTTAAAGTTGGATGGATTTGCCCAGAAGCTTACAGCCAGTAAGGACCATCTCAACTGTCATTGGATCTCTATATTCCTGAGTCCTAATTCATAAGACTAATCCTGAGGCAGAAAATAATTACAAAAATCTAAGCGTCATATGTTAAAGCATAGCTCATTTCTTACCAAAAAGGAAATTGGTTTTGTAGAACATAAATAACAACCTTAACCCAAAGATGAGCTATTTGAGGAATCTGTCCTTTTATATTACTTTTGAAGGCATACAAATATGGCAGAGGTTCATCTTTTTAATAATCTCTGTAGCAGTGTTTGTCAAAATTGAAATGTCAGTTTCATTCACTTAGTCTTTTTAAAATGGAGCAAGAATATTTTCTTTTCTACTATCTTTGTCTTTTAGCTTATCAACAGCTCCTTCCCTTTAGATTACAGACTCTTCTATCCCCTGCCTTCAAGCAAAATAATTTGAGATGTAAGGTAAATTTCTCAAGCCCAATAATCTCTTCATGGCTTTGTTTATCCTTCCACGGAATGATTAATACATGGAGATTTTTAAACATGGAGGTTTTGCTGAAAACCGTTTGTTACCCAGGCATTCCTCTTCAGCCACAAAAGTTTAAAATGAAAGGAAAGCCTCACTTCTTTTCAGTTTTCCAGAAAACAACACAGCCTTGAAGTGCTTATCTCTGGTTTACAATGCAATAAGACAGGAGAACACAAAGTAAACTTGCGGGCATCTAGGTGATTCCATAGAGACTCAGACTCACAGATCTAGCCCTAGGAGAGAATTTAAAGTCTGATAATGCAATCTTAGCCATCTACCAAGACTGCCTATTTTAAAAATAACTTTTCCATCTACCACCTCATCTGAATGTACATATGACAATATTTCATGTACTTTTATGCTCCTTTTTTTTTTTTCCTAAGGCATTTCCCAGGATGTTCTATAGACCTGCTCGTGCCCCTAGGACCATGGATGAAGTACCACAATACTACTTATCCTTGTGATCCCTGAATCTCACTTTCTTGAGTGATAAAATGGACCCCACTCTCCAGAGTTCCCATTTTATCTCTCATATGTATGGTTACTATTTACCTCTGCTTGGTCTGAACTTGGGAATGGATTTGGAATCATTTTTGTGACTCTCTGTCCCTTTTATTTTGGCAACAATGGCTTACCACCCATCAACACACTTACATCACTGTCACTGCAGATGAGACAAAAACATTATTTTTAACAGATTTTGAGTTCCATAGAACATTTATTGGCTAAATTAACTTGGTGCACTAAAGATGTTAGGATAGCCCTGGGGACAGATTACAAGTTTACTCTTAGAACAGAGTCCATTAAATTCCCACTGACTGTTTTGATGGTATCAGTTCTGATACCTATCCACAGCATGGCAATTAAGCTCTCTGGATTGTGGCAGAATTGTGCCTTCATAGTATCTGCTTGGACTATTTTATATGCTAAATTTCTTAAAAAGGAAATCTCTTTATTACCTCAGAGACTAAAGCCCTGATAAATAACATCCTGTACATACTACCTTCACCCCTTAATTCTGAACCCTGGAGACGGCTTTAGAGAGATTTTCTAGTATTACAATGTAAACAATATTAAGAGTTAAAACATTAAAATATAACTCTAATGATTTAGAAAACAGAGGGTCTTTTTTATTAGAAGGAACTACAAATCAGTGAGCTCATGATATAAATACGATAAATAAAGATGTTTCTTTTATTATGCAGTGACTAATATTGATAATATACTTTTCAGATAACATATAGGAATGTGTTGCCAGGCACTGTGTCTTCTACTATAATGTCTCTTCTGAAGCCTATGAATCAAGAAGTAATTCTGACCTCCAGATCTTGATTATTTAAGACAAGCACATTTTGTAAGGCTATAGCTGCTGTATATAGTGATTCTTCTGATGGATTTAGGCAAGGTCAACTGAAAGTCTCCCAGAAAGGATTTGCCATTCTAGATGCCATAAAGAGCATTCATCATTCATGGGAAGATATCAAAATACTAACAATTAGAGGAATTTTGGAAGTTTATTACTACCTTCATGGATGATCTTGGGGGGGTCCAACACTTCAGTGAAGGAAGTAACTGCAGATGTGGTAGAAACAGTAAGAAAAGTAGAATTAGAAGTGGAGCCTGAACACGAGACTGAATTGCTGCAAATCTCATGATGAGACTTTCACTGATGAGGAGTTGCTTCCTATGATGAGCAAAGAAAGTGGTTTCTTGAGATGAAATCTACCAGTGAAGATGCTATGAAGATTGTTGAAATGACAACAAAGGACTTCAAATATATTACATTAAATTAATTGAGTGGCAACAGGGTCAGAGATGATTGATTCCAATTTTGAAAGAAATTCTACTGTGGGTTCAGTTCAGTTCAGTCACTCAGTCGTGTCCGACTCTTTGAGACCCCATGAATCGCAGCACACCAGGCCTCCCTGTCCATCACCATCTCCCGGAGTTCACTCAAACTCACGTCCATGGAGTCGGTGATGCCATCC
>NW_011494917.1:5255336-5255515 GCF_000754665.1 Bison bison bison | reverse complement strand
CCCTCAGTTGTATCAGACTCTTTGTCACCCCATGGACTGTAGCCCTCCAGTCTCCTCTGTCCAGGGGATTTTCCAAGCAAGAATATTGGAGTGGGTTGACATTTCTTTCTCCAGTGGATCTTCCCAACCCAGGGATCAAACCCGGGTCTCCTGCATCACAGGCAGATTCTTTACTGTCC
>NW_011494917.1:5245024-5255236 GCF_000754665.1 Bison bison bison | reverse complement strand
CCTTGCAGTCCAAGGGACTCTCAAGAGTCTTCTCCAACACCACAGTTCAAAAGCATCAATTCTTCGGTGCTCAGCTTTCTTCAAATTGCTATCAAACAGCACTATGGGGGGACTATAATGCAAGGGGGACTTCCCTGGTGGTCCAGTGGCTAAAACTCCACACTACCAATGCAGGGAGTCTGGGTTCAATCCCTGGTCAGAGAACTAGATCCCTCATGCCAAAGACCTGATGCAGCCAAATAATTTTTTTTTTTAAACATTACTTGGTACAGAGAAATCACTCATGAAAAGAAAGAAAGTGAAAGTGAAAACACCCAGTCATATCCAACTCTTTGCGACCCCATGGACTGTAGCCTACCAGGCTTCTCTGTCCATAGGATTTTCCAGGCAAGAGTACCAGAGTGGGTTGCCA
Source organism: Bison bison bison (assembly GCF_000754665.1). Taxonomy (NCBI): domain Eukaryota; kingdom Metazoa; phylum Chordata; class Mammalia; order Artiodactyla; family Bovidae; genus Bison; species Bison bison. The sequence continues at coordinate 5,254,824 of NW_011494917.1, read as the reverse complement.
TTTCCTTTTCCAGAGGATCTTCCCGAGATCGAACCCAGGTCTCCCACATTGCGGGCAGACACTTTACCATTTGAGCGTCTTTCATCAGGGAAGCTCATGAAAAGAAGAGTCAATTGAAGCAGAAAACTTCAATGCTGTCTTATTTTAAAAATTGTCAGACCTGTCCTTCAGCAACCACCACCCTAATCAGTCAACAGACATCACACTGAGGCAAGACCCTCTACCAGCAAAAACATTACGATTCACTGAAGACTCAGATGATGTTTATTATTTTTCAGCAGAAAACTTTTTTTTTTTTTTTTTTTCATTTTTTGACGCTGTGGTGCAGCATGCAGAATCTTAGTTCCCCAACCAGGGATCGAACCTGTGACCACTGCAGTGGATGTCTGGAGCCCTAACCACTGGACTACAGGAGACTAACCAGTGAAAAACTATTTTTAAATTAAGGCAAATGAAGTGAAACTCATTCAATCATGTCTGACTCTTTGAGACCCCATGAACTATACAGTCCCTGGAATTCTCCAGGCCAGAATACTGGAGTGCGTAGCCTTTCCCTTCGCCAGGGGATCTTCCCAACCCAAAGATCAAACCCAGTTCTCCCATATTGCAGGCAGATTCTTTACCAGGTGAGCCACAAGGGAAGCCATAGTTGTGTGACTTGGTTTATTGCAGTGGTTGGAATGAAACCTGCAATATCTCCCAGTGTAGTTATTCTTAACACTTTTAACTTTTATACTAGGGTTAAAAGTGACCCATGTATCACCCTATCAGTAGTACATTGCTGTATATTTGTCTGTACAGTTACTTTTCTGGTGAGATTTATACTGTCCTATACTTTTGTGTTACTGGTTGGCATCTTTTCATTTCAACTTCAAGAACTCCCTATAGCACTTCTTACAGTGGTAATGAACTCTTTCAAGTTTTTGTTTCTCTGGATAAGTCTTTTTCTCACATTTGTCTGTAAAATATAGTTTTGCTATCTATAGTAATCTTAGTTGGCAGGTGGGTTTTTTTTTTTTTTTTTTAATATATATGTCTCCCACTCTTCCCAGTTTGGCAGGGTTTCTGCTGAGAAATTTATGGATCATCTTCTGGGAGTTTCCAGGTGAGTAGCTTTTTTTTTTTTTTTTGCTACTTTAAAAACTCTTTGTCTTTTGAAATTTAATTATAATGTGTCTCAGTGTAGACTTTAGTCTATTTGGGATCCTTTGGGATTCATTAATCTGGATGTTTAATATGGATTCATTAATCTGGATGGCAGTTTTCCACCATTATTTCTTTAAATATGCCCCTCTCTTTTTCTCTTTTGCTTTTGGGGATATCATGATGTGTACTTAGATTCTGTTGACTTTATTCCATAAGTCTCATAGGCTTTCTTTGCTTTTTTTTAATCCTTATTTTTATGCGCCGCCCCGCCCCAGGATATTCTCAAACGACTTATTTTTGCATTTGTTGATTCTTCTGCTTGGTCAAGTCTGCTATAGAAGCTCTGTATTATTTTTTTTCAGTTCAGTCATTGTATTCTTCAGGTTCAGAATTCGTTTTTCTTTTTTTCTGGTCTCTACCTCTTTGCTAAACTACACATCTTGCTTCATGCCTTGTTTTCATGATTTTGTTTAGCTGTCTATTTTTTTTTTATAGTTCACTGAATTTAAGACTGTTATTTTGATTTCTTTGTCAGGCAGTTCTTAGAGCTCCATTTCTTTAAGGTCACTGTTAGAGCTTTACTTTGCTTCTTCAATGGTGTTATGTTTCCCTGATTCTATGGCCCTTGTAGCCTTGTGTCAGTGTCTGCACATTTGAAAAACCAGTCATCTTTTCTTGTCCTTAGCTGGATTTCAGCAGATACTCTGGCCAGAGATTCAGAGTGGGCCAGCTGGCAGGCTGCAGGCAGTTGGCTCCCATGGTCCATAGGGAGGCAGGTCTGCTGCTGGGTCCTCAGGTGAGCAGACCTGTCACTGAAGGCTGCTTTCAGGGCCTCAGGCCAGCTATCAAGACCTGCCCACTGGCTGTTAAGAGTCCTTGCCCATTTGCTATGTTCTCAGCTACCCCTTGGGTATCTAGGTGTGCCACCTTAGTGTTCTGGGTGAGGATGACAGAAGCAAACATCTCAGGTACCCAGAGTTTAAGGAAGTCAAACATTAATGCTGTTCTCTCTTTCCTGTGCAGAATTTGTGCCTGAGATGACCTCTTTCGAGTGCTATGCTGTGCAGCCTGGGGGAGAGGTGATGTGGGTGAAATAAAACTGTTCTTATTACACTTTTCAATTTTTTTAAAATTGTTTATGCTTCACAGAGGTGCCATAATCTTTCATCTGAATTCCAGAGCTCTCATGACAGTATCTGTATCTGCAAATGGTTGTTAAATTTGTGTTTCTGTGGGGCATGAGGACTGGAACCTCCTATTTAAGGCATCTTGCTGATGTCATCCCCTTCTTACTCCTTATAACACTATTACAAGTGCTGTTTTTTTCCAATACAATAAATGTTCTATTTTTAATCAAAATTCTTGCAAGATATGAAAAAAAGAAATTTTAATAAAGCCAAACTTTGAACTATATATTCCAACTGATATCACTTTAATATCAGCCTTCCTTACAAAACAATAGAAATGGACCACTTTTTTATTAGTGGGGATTTCTTAACATACAGATGTTCTTTAGAAAGAAGAAATTTCTACCATATCCCTTTCTCTTCTGAAAACCCTAGTAATTCAGAAAGTGCTTTGTCAATACTTGTGTCTTTGACAAGAAGGCAAGTTTAACTATAAGACTGCCTCTGAAGCCCAGTTTAACTTGGAAAGAGTTAATCACTCTGAGTCAGAGAGTCTTGTTCAAACTCTTTTAGATTTAAAAATCACAGAGCTCAAAAATACGAAACTAAAACAGTCTAAAGAAAAATATTAGAGGGACTTCCCTGGTGGCCCAGTGGTTAAGAATCCACCTTTCAATTTCTCCCAGCCTCTCCCTCCCCGGCTATGTCGACAAGTCCATTCTCTACATCTGTGTCTCCATTTCTTCTCTGTAAATAGGTTCATCAGTACTATTTTTCTAGATTCCACATGTGTGCATTAACGTACAGTATTTGTTTTTCTCTTTCTGACTTACTTCATGACAAATGTGCACTATCACGTGTGAAACAGATAGCTGGCGGGAAGTGCTGTGTCGCACGAGAGCCCAGCCTGGTGCTGTGTGATGACCTAGAGGGTGGGATATGGTGGGGGGAAGGAGGCTCAAGAGGGAAGGGATATACATATAATTATGACTGATTCTCACTGATGTACAGCAGAGACCACCAGAATATTGTAAGGCAATTATCCTCTAATAAAAAAAAAAAAGAAAAGAAATTTGCCTTCCAATGCAGGAGATGCAGGTTCGATCCCTGGTTGGGGGAACTAAGATCCCACATGCAGGGCAACCAGAAAGCCTGTGTGCAGAAGCTAAAATCCGATGCAGCCAAATAAACAAACACTAAATATATGTATATTAGAAATACCAGGTGAATTACTTAGTCATACTTTTGCTGAGTTTGGAGAACACTTCCAAACACCAAGATGTTGAAATAAAGGGACAGGGGGCCAGGGTGGAAGAACCAGAAAAGATAATCAGAAGTACCAAATGTACTAAGATGTCCCATAGACCCAGAAACTCTGATTGTGGTAAGTAGAATAATGTGACGTGAGGATAACTGATTATTTTTCCTTCTAAAAAGAATCAGTGATAGCAAGACATATGTTTTGTGAGAGCTATATTCGGAGCATTACCTAGGATGGAAGTTAAGGATGAAGTGAAGAACTCAGAGATGGCTCTGTGACCAAAATTATTACCTTGTTCAGTCTCAGTTTCAATCTTATTCATAATCCTAGTAAATGCTACTCTTGTGATAACGCCAAACCCCAAGGCAACTTTCACATGGAATTGTTTGCTGGAGTTATTCTTAGTTGACCTACTTTTAACTGCCAAGAGGAAGGGTGAATATTTGTGTCACACCGCATTCTTCCTCAAAACGCACTTCTTTCCTTTCAGTGAGGTAAAGCAGAAAGAACATTAGCGTCTCTGTGAGCTACATGTCTGTGAGCTTCTCTTTTGTTATCTGTAAAATGGGGAGAATGAGTCTGTGTAGGGTTATTGGGAGGTGTAAATAAGGCAATAAAAACCAAGCATGTTGGATGCGAAGATGCTTAATAAATGGCAGTATTCTATTTCCAGTGGGTCTTGAGTTTAGTGAGCAATTAATTTCCTTCAAGACATTGGGAGATAAGAGTCACAAATTCATTTCTCAAAAGAATATTTACATTTTAACAAGAGGCTCCAAGGATTTACAAGACTTCAGGGTACCAAGCACATTGACAAAGGTGGAATTTTGGATGCTGTTCAACACATATTTGCTGAGTGTCTCTTCTTTGCTAGTACTGAAAACACAAAGATTAATACTGTGGTACTTGTCCTTAAAGAAGGTAGAACAGACTATTGGACAAACTGGTATCTCTTTCCTATCTCAGAGGACAGCAACAGAACACCACACAGAGGAGGACAGAAAATCGACTCTTGGTGTAATGAAGGAAAAGATTACACTCTTAGGAGAAGGGAAGGGAAACGAGGAGAAAAGGATTTTTTTCTAACAGACCTTTCTGTTGTGGATTTGGGGATAGGAAGACTAATCTTCTGGACCCTGCCCTGATACTTATGAACATGGGCATTTGGGCTCCTGGATACTCTGGCACTAGAGTTTTTAATTTGTACAAGGACTGTCTTCTGCATTGATAGCATTGTTGACTCTAGAAAGTTGAGAAGTATGTTTCAGATCAAACTCAAGTAGAAAGGTGAGTGCTAGTTGCATAGAAACAGTTTTGGCACAAGCAACAGATATAAAGGGACTCTTCCAACTTCTCATTGCTCAGCCTAGTTCATTAGAGTGGAGAGGGGGAGAATGTCTACCAAAAAATTATATCTAGGAAGAAATATCTGAAGTATAGCTGGTTCTATACCTTAGAATACTGAAAAGGAAAGTGAGAAATTCCAGCAGTAGTAAACAGATATTGGTCATCATAATTTCTTTTGGCTCTGAAACAAATTACTACAAATTTAATGGCTATGCTAAGTCACTTCAGTCGTTTCCGACTCTGTGTGACCCCATAGACGGCAGCCTACCAGGCTCCCCCGTCCCTGGGATTCTCCAGGCAAGAACACTAGAGTGGGCTGCCATTAAAACATCGCAAATTTATCTTACAATCCTGAAGGTCAACATCTGAAATTTGCCTCACTGGGCTAAAGATAAGATGTCAGTGGAGTTAAGCCTTTCTGGTTCTCATGGAGAATCTTTTGCTTAAGCTTTTTTATTTTTTCTAGCTTCTAGAGGCCACCTAACTTCCATGGTACCCTTCCTGCATCTTCAAAGCCTGAAACTGAACATATTCAAATCTCCCTCTCACTTTGATGTCTGATGCCATGATCATATCTCCTTCATTGACCCTCACTTTCTCTCTCCTTCCTAAAAGAACTGTGAGATTACATGGACTCTACTTAGATAATCAAAAATCATTACCCCATTTCACAATTCTTAATTACATGTACAAAGCCCTTTTTGCTAACCATTGCAAGATCATGTATTCATCTATTTCAGAGATTAGAATTTGGATATCTTTGAAAGCCCATTATTCTGCATACGACAGCCAGGATCTGAGAAGGTGGATATAAGCATTACCAGAAGTATAAAAATAAACATTGTGATGAGCAAAACTGGGATTTTGGCTTTGCCTTCTTACCATCAAATAAACACATTTGCCTTTTCACCTGGTGAGTAAGCAGATCCCCCACAATAAACTATTTTTAGCTCCAGTGCCGATGGGAGAGGGACCCTATTTTGGGAGATACCATAGGAGCCTGCTATTCATCTGAGGATGCTCAGTCCCTTATCTTACTGGTAACCTTGACTCTTTATATGTTTACTCCTGAATGGCCTCTTGCCTTGTTCATAACGTCATCCACCGAGTAGGTGATCATAGTTGCTTTCTCTATCTATCCTTTGGTTTTCTTCACCCTACTCCTGATACCCAAGGTAGTGAGCTCAGATTTCCCCCATCTTTGGCTCTACCTAGACATGCACTCACAGCAAATTAGCATCCTTCCTCTAGGTCTCACCATTCACTGGAAGAATCATGAAGCAGCACTCAGTGCTACACCATTTCACTTCCTTGTTTCCCAGACACAATGGCATTCTTCTCCTATGCAGACATTTCACTGGAGATACTATGCTGGAGACAGTTTCCACAGGTTGCCTAGTCACCAGGCATCCACTTGCATTGTATAAAAACTGTGTATCTAGACCTCTGGCTGGCAAGAAAGCACAAATATCTACAGGAAGCTCTTAAGGACATTTCCTATTAGCTTCAAATCTGACCAAGACAAGGAACTGAAGGCAATAGATATTAAATATCCCCACTTTCACTTCTAAGAGTTGCCAGTGAACAGAGATTATCTCCTCTTTGCAAATTTTGTCTTCCTTCATGACAAAAGTACATCGGTTTAGATTTGTTCTATACCCTTTGCCTCCATCCCAAATGATCTCAGATGCTTTCCTTGTGGCTCAGATGGTAAAGAATCTGCCTGCAATGCAGGAAACCCAGATTTGATCCCTGGGTCAGGAAGATCCCCTGGAAAAGGGAATGGCAACCCACTCCCATATTCTTGCCTAGAGAATCCCTATGGACAGAGGAGCCTGGCCAGATATACTCTTTTGCATCAAAGAGCTGGACACGATTGAATGACTCAAACTTCCACTTTCTGTTTGGAAAACGAAGTCCTCCTAGCAGTCAAGCAGAAGAAACTCAGAAGTGTAGGTGAGTTAGTATCCCACAAGGCAACACTCAAGTAATGGGGCTTGAAAGCCAATATATAAAAGGATCTTCTATTCATCCCTTCAATAGACTTGTAAGATTCACCCTTTACTATCCTGTAGAAAATCCTAAAACGACTGAGGACAGTTGGTTCTCTCTCAAAAATACTAAGTTTTATAATACACGCCTGTGTTGGCTTTCCCTCTATTTTATTCCCCCCAATCTGTCACACCTACTCATTTCCTAAAGAAACTAGATTCAGTAAGCTTTCATCTAAGGCTCTGGTTTTAGGATAAGAGAGTTGCTATCAGAAATAGTCCAAGAAAGCAATTCCTGAGGATCAGGTTTTGGAACTGAATCTGCTTCCTGTCGGAGAGCAATAGGAACCCCACAGGCAGTGTTAAGTGGATTGGTGATAACCCCCTGGTATGGAGTACCTTCAGATTCAGTGAGATTCTGATTTTCCCAGCTATGAGAAGTTCCTTCCTTTCCCTATTTTACTCACTCTGATCGCACACTCCTGCTTAGTTCATGGATAAACTACTTCTATACAAAACTTGATCTAAAGCCCAGGCTAAAGCAATATGTAAGTCATAGCACGTGACACCTTGCACAAGAGGCTAAAGCTCTTCATGTCACTCAATAAAACCCAAAGACCTAGACCTAATTTGTAAGCTGCTGAATTATCTAGCTCCTACACATTTCTAACCTCACGGGGCAGAGACTGCTAATTGTCTCCTCAATATCTATTCTTTCCTATTTTCCTACTGAAACTATCTTCATGTTAGGAGGGTAGGTAATTCACCTATCTAAAAACACATTGCTCACATGGCCACACATCTCCTTCTTTACAGCTAGGGTGTTCACGTGATACAGCTAATTCATGGCCAATAAGCATAAGTTGCTGAATAGCTTCCCAGCTGGATAATAAGTACATAAAACCTTTAAAGAAATGGACTCAGTTCTCATGAGGCCTTTGAATTTTCGTTTTTTACTTTCTCCCTGCCTGAAAGCCAGCAGGGAAAACAGGAGTAGATCAACCATCTTTATCACAGGGCAAAATGTGCATTGAATTTAGGCTAAGATTCGTTGAGAGAAAAGCTAGAAAGGATCTGGGTTCCCAATGGTATCATGGAGCTTCTGTATCAGTTTGTGTACCTAATGCAAATAAAATCCCCGTTTCATTGTATGAGTGTATGTTAAGTCACTTCAGTCGTGTCCAACTCTTTGCAACCCTATGGACTGTAGCCCACCAGGTTCCTCTGTCTGTGGGATTCTCCAGACAAGGATACTGGAGTGGGTTGCCATGCCCTCCTTTAAAGGATCTTCCTGACCCAGGGATAGAATCCCTGTCTCTTACATCTCCTGCACTGGCAGGCAGATTCCTTTACCACTAGCGCCACATGGGAAGCCCTCCCATTGGATTAAGCCACTTTTGTAAATATAATTTTCAGTGTGTGCAGCTAATTCTACCTGATGACTCTATTCCAGTTCTACTGAGCTCTTTTTCAATCCTCAAACACACCTGTCTCAGATTTGGTACTTATTGTTTCCCCTATCTGGAGAATTCTTTCCCCAGATGTTCACACAACTCATGCCTTAACTTCATCCAGGTCTTACTTACATGCCACTTCATGAAGAAGATTTCCTTAATGACTCTACCTAAGCTCCCTCTCCAACTTCTTCACTTCTTTTCCCTTACCATGCTTTGTTTCTCAATCACTTACTAGCCTTGACATAACTTTTATTTATTAGTTAATTTTTATTTATTTCTTTTTTTATTGGGGCATAGTTGCTTTACAATGGTGTGTTAGTTTCTGCTGTACAATGAAGTGAATCCGCTATTTGTATACATATATCCCCTCCCTCTTTGTTCTCCCTCCCACCCCACCCTCTTCCCACAGAGCACTGAGCTGAGCTCCCTGTGCTATTACAGCAGGTTCCCACTGTCTGTCTATTTTACACATGGTAGTGGATATATGTCAACCCCAGTCTTCCAATTCACCCCACCTCTGCTTCCCTTCCGTGTTCACACATCCATTCTCTACATCTATGTCTCTGTTCCTGCCCTGCAAACAGGTTCATCTTTGATATTTTTCTAGATTCCACATACATGCATTAATATACAATATTTGATTTTCTCTTTCTGACTTATTTCACTCTATATGACAGACTCTAGGTCCAATCACGTCTCTACAAATGACACAATTTTGTTCCTTTTTATGGCTGTGTAATATTCTGTTGTATATAGGTACCACATCTTCTTTATCCATTCATAAATTGATACAGTCACTATGGAGAAAAGCATGGAGGTTCTTTCAAAAACTAAAAATAGAGCTACCATATGACCCAGCAATCCCACTACTGGGCATATACCCTGAGAAAACCGTAATTCTAAAAGACACATGTACCCCAATGCTCATCACCAGTCCATCCTAAAGGAAATCAACCCTGAATATCCATTGGAAGGACTGATGCTGAAGCTCCAAAACTTTAGCCACCTGATGTGAAGAAGCAACTCACTGGAAAAGACCCTGATGTTTGGAGAAGATTGAAGACAAAAGGAGAATAGGGCAGCAGAGGAAGAGATGGTTAGATAGGATCACTGACTCAATGAACATGAACTTGAGCAAAGTCCAGGAGATAACGCAGGACAGGGAAACCTGGCATGAGGCAGTCCATGGGGTCGCAAAGAGTCGGACACAACTCAGTGACTGAACAACCACCACCCCAATGTTCATTGCAGCGCTATTTACAATAGCCAAATTCCCAAAACATAGAGCAGAAGTATGGATGGTGGATTCACAATAAATATCATTGAATGTGAGAGTAAATTGGGTACCAGAGGTAGGATTAATATCTCAGCAGCTGAAAATGAGGTTTTACTACCTTCCTCAACTCTGGATTCTCTTAAAAAGCAAGTTTTGACAAAACCAGATGCCCCACTACTCTCGCGGGGGGAAAAA
>NW_011494917.1:5242702-5244680 GCF_000754665.1 Bison bison bison | reverse complement strand
CCCTTCATGATAAAGTAACACTCAATGAAACAGATATAGCTGGGAACTTTCAGTCTGATAAAGGGTATCTCTAAAAACCCCACACCTTTGGGAGAAGGCAATGGCACCCCACTCCAGTACTCTTGCCTGGAAAATTCCATGGACGGCGGAGCCTGGTGGGCTGTAGTCCATGGGGTCGCTAAGAGTTGGACATGACTGAGCAACTTCTCTTTCATTTTTCACTTTCATGCATTGGAGAAGGAAATGGCAACCCACTCCAGTGTTCTTGCCTGGAGAATGCCAGGGATGGTGGGGCCTGGTGGGCTGCCATCTATGGGGTCGCACAGAGTCGGACACAACTGAAGCGACTTAACAGCAGCAGCAGCAACGTCATTACATGAAAGATTTAATATTTCCACCTAAGACCAGGAACAAGACAAGGATATTCATCCTTGCCACTTCTATTCAACATTGTACTGGAGGGTCTTGCAATTAGGAAGGAAAGAAGGAAGGACAGAAAGGTAACTGTAGAAACTAAAAAAGTAAACTATTTCTATTCTCAGAAGATGTAATCTAAAGAAAATCCTAAGGAAAGGAATACATTAAAAATTAGAATAAATGAGTTTAGGAAGGTTGTAGGACACACGATCAATACACACAAAACTGCTATCCCTATATGTTTGCTATTAACAACATGAAAATGAAATTAAGAAAATAATTCCATTTAAAATAGTACCAAAAAGAGAAAAGAAAAATAATAATACTTAGGGATAATTTTAACCAAAAAAAAAGCAAAACCTACACACTGAAAAATAAAATTCCTGAAAGTTTATTTTCCCAATGAAAAATATTCTGTGCTATTTCAGGGTTAGTGTGACATGAAGAGAAGAGACCAATCACAGAAGTAGACAGGATTTTGGTGACAGCCATAACGGGAGAATATATGGCACCATAACCTTCAAACCTCACAGGACCAGCACCAAATACCCCACGGGATGTCAGAAAGAGACTAAAGCCAATTTTAGTTTCACTTCAATGACAGAGAACCTCAGCCACTTTCTAGGCTATAATAGCAAAGTTTACTTGAAAATAAAGCCGTAAGTAAATAAAACTGAACACAATTTAATCTTTGAGAATTTAAGGAGTGCTTCAAGACCTAGTGTTTGGGTATTTTTACTATAGAGATTAGAGAAGTACATATGATTTAAAGATGCCTATTTCATAAAATGCTACCACTCTATTTTTATTTCAAGTTAGGCATGAGGTTGTGTCTTGTGGTTTTTAATCTCAAAAAAGTTTCTCGTAGGTTCTTAATTAAGAATTATACTATCAAAAATATCATTCCAGTTTTTATATTCAACAAATAATGCATCAGTTAGGTTTTTTTCCTGAATGTGCCATTGTATTTTACCTAAGAAAGTTATAATTAAATTCTATAGTGGATTTTTAGAATCTTAACTAAACTTAATATTGATCCAAAAAAAAGGTGCATGCATCTATGAAATGTCATGAACCTGATGGTAATTATGTGTGAGACAAGAATATTTTCTATGTATTATTTATTTACCTTTTGCAGAGTTTATATAATGGCCACTGAAATAATTATTTTGAATAATTATTCCATAAAAGCAACATTGTTTTAATTTTACTAAATTCAGTTCAGTTCAGCTCAGTTGCTCAGTTGTATCCAACTCTTTGCAACCCCATGAACCGCAGCACGCCAGGCCTCCCTGTCCATCACCAACTCCCAGAGTTTACCCAAACCCATGTCCATCGAGTCGGTAATGCCATCCAACCATCTCATCCTCTGTTGTCCCCTTCTCCTTCTGCTCTTAATCTTTCCCAGCATCAGGGGTCTTTTCAAATGAGTCAGCTCTTCACATCAGGTGGCCAAAGTATTGGAGTTTCAGCTTCAACATCAGTCCTTCCAATGAACACCCAGGACTGATCTCCTTTAGGATGGACTGGTTGGATCTCCTTGCAGTCCAAGGGACTCTCA
>NW_011494917.1:5241863-5242602 GCF_000754665.1 Bison bison bison | reverse complement strand
TCAGCTTTCTTCACAGTCCAACTCTCACATCCATACATGATCACTGGAAAAACCATAGCCTTGACTAGACGGACCTTTGTTGGCAAAGTAATGTCTCTGCTTTTTAATATGCTGTCTAGGTTGGTCATAACTTTCCTCCCAAGGAGTAAGTGTCTTTTAATTTCATGGCTGCAATCACCATCTGCAGTGGTTTTGGAGCCCAGAAAAATAAAGTCAGCCACTGTGTCCACTGTTTCCTCAGCTATTTGCCATGAAGTGATGGGACCAGATGCCATGATCTTAGTTTTCTTGATGTGGAGCTTTAAGCCAACTTTTTCACTCTCCTCTTTTACTTTCATCAAGAGGCGTTTTAGTTCCTCTTCACTTTCTGCCATAAGGGTGGTTTCATCTGCACATCTGAGGTTATCAATATTTCTCCCGCAATCTTGATTCCAGTTTGTGCTTATTCCAGTCCAGTGTTTCTCATGATGTACTCTGCATATAAGTTAAATAAGCAGGGTGACAATATACAGCCTTGATGTACTCCTTTTCCTATTTGGAACCAGTCTGTTGTTCCATGTCCAGTTCTAACTGTTGCTTCCTGACCTGCTTACAGGTTTCTCAAGAGGCAGGTCAGGTGGTCTGGTATTCCCATCTCTTTCAGAATTTTCCACAGTTTATTGTGATCTACCTAGTCAAAGGCTTTGGCATAGTCAATAAAGCAGAAATAGATGTTTTTCTGGAACTCTCTTGCTTTTTC
>NW_011494917.1:5240423-5240805 GCF_000754665.1 Bison bison bison | reverse complement strand
TTGTTGACTATGATGGCTACTCCATTTCTTCTAAGGGATTCCTGCCCACAGTAGTAGATATAATGGTCATCTGAGTTAAATTTACCCATTCCAGTCTATCTTAGTTCACTGATTCCTAGAATATCGATGTTCACTCTTGTTATCTCCTGTTTGACCACTTCCAATTTGCCTTGATTCATGGACCTAACATTCCAGGTTCCTTGCAATATTGCTCTTTACAGCATCGAGCCTTGCTTCCATCACCAGTCCCATTCACAACTGGGTATTCTTTTTGCTTTGGCTCCATCCCTTCATTCTTTCTGGAGTTATTTCTCCATTGATCTCCAGTAGCATATTGGGCTCCTACCGACCTGGGGAGTTCATCTTTCAGTGTCCTATCTTT
>NW_011494917.1:5239637-5240323 GCF_000754665.1 Bison bison bison | reverse complement strand
TCTTGAAGAGATCTCTAGTCTTTCCCATTCTATTGTTTTCCTCTATTTCTTTGGACTGATCACTGAGGAAGGCTTTCTTATCTCTCCTTGCTATTCTTTGGAATTCTGCATTCAAATGGGTATATCTTTCCTTTTCTCCTGTGCTTTTTGCTTCCCTTCTTTTCACAGCTATTTGTAAGGCCTCCTCAGACAGCCATTTTGCTTTTTTGTATTTCTTTTTCTTGGGGATGGTCTTGATTCCTGTCTCCTGTACAATGTCACATACTTCCATCCATAGTTCATCAGGCACTCTGTCTATCAGATCTAGTCCCTTAAATCTATTTCTCACTTCCACTGAACAGTCATAAGGGATTTGATTTAGGTCATACCTGAATGGTCTAGTGGTTTTCTCCACTTTATTCAATTTCAGTCTGAATTTGGCAATAAGGAGTTCATGATCCTAGCCACAGTCAGCTCCCAGTCTTGTTTTTGCTGACTGTATAGAGCTTATCCATCTTTGGCTACAAAGAATATAATCAATCTGATTTCGATGTCGACCATCTGGTGATGTCCATGTGTAGAGTCTTCTCTTGTGTTGTTGGAAGAGGGTGTTTGCTATGACCAGTGCATTCTCTTGCTGCTGCTGCTGCTGCTAAGTTGCTTCAGTTGTGTCCAACTCTGTGTGACCCCACAGATGGCAGCCCACC
>NW_011494917.1:5235823-5238237 GCF_000754665.1 Bison bison bison | reverse complement strand
ATCCATGCATATGTATGGCTGAGTCCCTTCACTGTTCACCTAAAACTATCACAACATTGTTAAAAGGCTGTACCACAGTGCAAAGTGAAGTTAAAAAAAAAAATTAAAAACAAACAAAATAAAACTTCTGATGCCCCTGCATTGTTCACAAGATAAATCCCTAGATCTGTGATGTGCAGACTTGGTTCTTTAGTCTTTCTTAACTTTCACTGTCTCTAGTGTCCTGTTCCTCAGAAACACCCAGCTCAGACCCCTCTAGGCATGGTGCCTGCTCACACTGCAGGACCCTCCGTGGAATGCTCCTACTTAGCTGTCATTCATGAGGCCTTCCTTGTTCATTCACTCAGAGCCAATTACTCCTTCCTGCACCCCTGCTGGGCTGAGTAGAGCCTTAAGCATAGCAAGCATCTCACTGCATAATTATATGTTTACATTGGACTTCCTCATTAGGCTTCTTTGGAGCCAGAACTGAGTCTTATTTACTTATGCATTTTCCAATGCCTAACATTAGGTGCTTTCAATTTGTTTTTTTTTTAATCAATGTTTAATGAATAAATGGGGCCTGATGAGGCAGTTTAACAAAGTCTTTGGTCTTCAAAGTCTATCAGTTACCCAAAACCTTCACCAGCCTCCTTGAGGCCTCCTTACCCTTTCATTCTCAGCAGAAGAATATCATCTTGTCTTACAGAGAAAATTTTGACTTAACCTGCATCCTTTCCAGATTAGCTGTCCCTGCCACTTCTCTGAAGCTGCTCTCACAAAAAACTCAATGACTCTGTCATTTCCTAACAGGATGAAACCCCTACATCTTAAAAGTATGCCAACTGTGCCAACTGTCAAATGTAAATTAATTTCTACAATGAAGAATTCCCACCTTTGTGAGGTGTGGAGAAATGGGAACTACAATAGACAGCTCTTGGGAAGGTAAAAGAAAGACTATATAAGTAAATTAAAGATGTGCAGAGCCTTTTTGATCCATCTATTCCTTTTCTTGGCATACATCTCAGGAACTTTCTGGCCAAAGCACACTAAAAAACACAGGCAAAAATTCCTTAAAGTAGTTTAAAAATAGGAAGCAATCCAAATGTCCATTTCCAGAAGAAATGATAAACTACCGCATATTCCTATAATGGCATACCTTATAGTACTGTAAATGAAGAATAAAATGTAGCAAAACTATCTTAATTAAATAAGCATAATGTTAATCAGAAAAATTAGAATTCAGAAAATGTTATACAGCATTAAATTGATATAAATTTCAAAAGTGTGCAAAAAGAAATTAATTGATTTAGGATAGAAAATACTTCTAAAATCTGTAAAAATAAAAAACAGTTGGCGGTGGGGAATAAAACCAAGAATTCAAAGCTGTGGGTCTATTTCAGGAATAAGTTTAGGAAGGAGGGGCAGTGCCTCAAAGGAGAGGCATGGGGGCTTCAGAGTTATGGATTTGTTTGTGTTTTAAGTTTCATGCTGTATACATGCATATTCATTTTACATATAAGTAAATACTCTTACACACAAGCAACACATGAGTAATATCAGCTGTATAATTAGTATCATTTTGTATGATTTAGTGGTATATAAATTCAATAGGTAAGAAAAAATTACCTCTAAGATGATCACATTGTTTTTCTGGCAAATTAGAGGTTTGAAGATTTCAAGATTAAAATGTATTCCAGTTTTTTAATATTTCAAGGTCAGTGTGAATGACAAAGATTTTGAGGGTTCAGATAGCCCAATTCAAATGAAAGCAAGCACTTTGAAATGTGTCCTTTTTACAAGTAAACCAGAAAACTTGACTCTTGGAAAAGGTCTTTATTTCATGTATTTTTAATGGATTCACCAGTAATACCTACTCAGTACAGCAACTGAAGTGTGACTTTGCTTCTTCTGAAGTGCAAATAATTGATTTCATCTTTTCACTTCTTAGAAAAGGTAATTTAAAATATCCATTTTAAGTTTGCGCTAGTAATGTTCCTCCTAATTTTTCCACATACATACATCTAATTAAAGTAAATATCATATAACATTGTAGTTGGTATTAAACTTACACAAATGATAAGACAGGAAATCAAAACAGCATGCCACTGAAGTACAGTTTTACTATAGCAGTTATTACCTTCAGAGGAGAGAGATGGGAGAATAAAAGGACTTTCACCTTTTTCTTTCTTCCATTCTACAGTATTCAAATCTTTTATGATTAGTAAGTACATGTTACTTTTGTAACCAATATGAACAAAAGATATAGTATAGATATTAGGTGTATGTACTAATTTATTTATTTAAAGGAGAAAAGGAAAGATATAAGCATCTGAATGCAGAGTTCCAAAGAATAGCAAGGAGAGATAAGAAAGCCTTCTTCAGCGATCAATGCAAAGAAATAGAGGAAAACAACAGAATGGGAAAGACTAGAG